>NC_088224.1:656360-670408 GCF_036934945.1 Oncorhynchus masou masou
AGCTAAGCCAGAGGATGCTGTCAATCAGGAATCAGCAGAGACACAGCCAAAAGCCCTCACAGCATCATCCATAATGAGAGAGAGGTGGGGGGGTGGAGAGAGAGAGAGATGGGGGAGAGAGAGTTTGTAGAGGGGTGGAAGGGGAGCGGAGGGAGAGATAGCGACTTGGGGAAAAAAAGACAGAAAAGGTTGTTTGGGGATGTAGAAAATTGCTTGGGGATGGAGTGAGTAACACAAGATCAGTAAGGAGAGAGAAATGGGGAGGGTAGATCTGCAGAACAGAGAGGGTCGAGACGAAGGAGTGTGGATAGAGAGAGAAGGGTAGGGAGGGGTGTAGAAAGAGAGAGACAGAATTAGGGAGGGGTGTAGAGAGAGATAGGGTTAGGGAGGGGTGTAGGGAGGGGTGTAGAGAGAGAGAGGGGGTAGGGAGGGGTGTAGAGACAGAGAGGGGTAGGGAGGGGTGTAGAAAGAGAGAGAGTGGTAGGGAGGGGTGTAGAAAGAGAGAGAGGGGGTAGGGAGGGATGTGGAAAGAGAGAGAGGGGGTAGGGAGGGGTGTAGAAAGAGAGGGGGTAGGGAGGGGTGTAGAAAGAGAGAGAGAGGGGGTAGGGAGGGATGTAGAGAGAGAGGGGGTAGGGAGGGGTGTAGAGAGAGAGAGAGGGATAGGGAGGGTGTAGAAAGAGAGAGACAGAGGTATGGAGGGGTATAGAGAGAGAGAGAGAGAGAGGGGTAGGGAGTGGTGTAGAGAGAGAGAGAGGTGTAAGGGAGGGGTGTAGAGAGAGAGAGAGAGGGGTAAGGGAGGGGTAAGGGAGGGGTGTAGAGAGAGAGAGAGGGGTAGGGAGGGGTATAGAGAGAGAGAGATAGGTGTAGGGAGGGGTGTAGAGAGAGACAGAGGTAGGGAGGGGGTGTAGAGAGAGGTAGGGAGGGGTGTAGAGAGAGAGAGAGGGGGGTAGGGAGGGGTGTAGAGAGAGAGGGGGTAGGGAGGGGTGTAGAAAGAGAGGGGTAGGGAGGGGTGTAGAAAGAGAGGGGTAGGGAGGGGTGTAGAAAGAGAGGGGTAGGGAGGGGTGTAGAAAGAGAGGGGTAGGGAGGGGTGTAGAAAGAGAGAGAGAGGTAGGGAGGGGTGTAGAGAGATAGAGGGGTAGGGAGGGGTGTAGAGAGAGAGAGAGAGGGGGTAGGGAGGGGTGTAGAAAGAGAAAGTGTGGTGTGTGTGTGTGTGTGTGTGTGTGTGTGTGTGTCTGTGTGTGTGTGTGTGTGTGTGTGTGTGTGTGTGTGTGTGTGTGTGTGTGTGTGTGTGTGTGTGTGTGTGTGTGTGTGTGTGTGTGTGTGTGTGTTTCTCCCAGGAACCTGATGTGTAATCAGTCTCAACAGCACATCAAACAATCAACCCATTAATCACACTAATGATGAACACACACACACACACACACACACACACACACACACACACACACACACACACACACACACACACACACACACACACACACACACACACACACACACACACACACACACACACACACACACACCACACATCTCCCTGAGACTGACTAGCCATGACGTCTAACATAATGATGCATTGGCTGGACGACCATTGTCTGTTCTGAGGGCACTGTGAAAGTGGATTCATGGGTCCTGGCAGAGTTGACCCTGGAGATCAATGATTTAGGGTCCCAGCAGAGTTGACCCTGGAGATCAATGATTTAGGGTCCCAGCAGAGTTGACCCTGATGATCAATGATTTAGGGTCCTTGGCAGCAGAGTTGACCCTGATGATCAATGATTTAGGGTCCTAGCAGAGTTGACCCTGGAGATCAATGATTTAGGGTCCTGGCAGAGTTGACCCTGGAGATCAATGATTTAGGGTCCCAGCAGAGTTGACCCTGATGATCAATGATTTAGGGTCCTTGGCAGCAGAGTTGACCCTGATGATCAATGATTTAGGGTCCTAGCAGAGTTGACCCTGGAGATCAATGATTTAGGGTCCCAGCAGAGTTGACCCTGATGATCAATGATTTAGGGTCCTTGGCAGCAGAGTTGACCCTGATGATCAATGATTTAGGGTCCTAGCAGAGTTGACCCTGGTGACAAATGATTTAGGGTCCTAGCAGAGTTGACCCTGATGATCAATGATTTAGGGTCCTTGGCAGCAGAGTTGACCCTGGTGATCAGTGATTTAGGGTCCTAGCAGAGTTGACCCTGGAGATCAATGATTTAGGGTCCCAGCAGAGTTGACCCTGATGATCAATGATTTAGGGTCCTTGGCAGCAGAGTTGACCCTGATGATCAATGATTTAGGGTCCTAGCAGAGTTGACCCTGGAGATCAATGATTTAGGGTCCCAGCAGAGTTGACCCTGATGATCAATGATTTAGGGTCCTTGGCAGCAGAGTTGACCCTGATGATCAATGATTTAGGGTCCCAGCAGAGTTGACCCTGGTGACAAATGATTTAGGGTCCTAGCAGAGTTGACCCTGATGATCAATGATTTAGGGTCCTTGGCAGCAGAGTTGACCCTGGTGATCAGTGATTTAGGGTCCTTGGCAGCAGAGTTGACCCTGGTGATCACCGATTTAGGGTCCTTGGCAGCAGAGTTGACCCTGGTAATCAGTGATTTAGGCTCCTAGCAGAGTTGACCCTGGTGATCACCGATTTAGGGTCCTTGGCAGCAGAGTTGACCCTGGTAATCAGTGATTTAGGGTCCTAGCAGAGTTGACCCTGGTAATCAGTGATTTAGGCTCCTAGCAGAGTTGATTCATTATTTTGTTCCTTCTCTTAGAAGATAATAGAGCTGTTTCACTCTTTCTCTCCTCTGTCTCTGATGTGTGTGAGAGGCAGACCAGAATAAAAGGCTTTCATGTTGTCCTCTGCTTTGGATTTCTCAAGATACTAAAGTGCCCCATTGTGACATCATCACTTCCAACTTACAGACATTCTCTGTAAGTGAAATCAAGCTACTTTTGACACAAATCAGCTAATAACTCCACTTTCCAACGACTTAGACAAAATATGGCAAGTTCTCCAGCTTTGCCTACTTCTCTGCTACTCAAATCTGGAGTTTGGAGAAAAAATTATATTCACATCAAAAGTTACAGCACTTTAAGTAACAGCACCAACATCACTCAAACAAATCAGCCAAGTCAATCAAAGGTCATCAATCATGTTCTGGTGCTGTAAGAGAAGGATAACCCTTTCCCCTCTCCTCCCTCTTCAGCTGTACTGCCTCGTACACACACACCTTTCCCTTCTCATCCCTCTTCAGCTGTACTGCCTCGTACACACACACCTTTCCCCTCTCCCCCTCATCAGCTGTACTGCCTCGTACACACACACCTTTCCCCTCTCCCCTCATCAGCTGTACTGCCTCGTACACACACACCTTTCCCCTCTCCCCCTCATCAGCTGTACTGCCTCGTACACACACACCTTTCCCTTCTCCTCCCTCTTCAGCTGTACTGCCTCGTACACACACACCTTTGCCTTCTCATCCCTCTTCAGCTGTACTGCCTCGTACACACACACACCTTTCCCCCTCTCCTCCCTCTTCAGCTGTACTGCCTCGTATTCACACCTTTCCCCTCTCCCCCCTCTTCAGCTGTACTGCCTCGTACACACACCTTTCCCCTCTCCTCCCTCTTCAGCTGTACTGCCTCGTACACACACACACCTTTCCCTTCTCCTCCCTCTTCAGCTGTACTGCCTCGTACACACACATTTCCCTCTCCTCCCTCATCAGCTGTACTGCCTCGTACACACACACCTTTCACCTCTCCTCCCTCATCAGCTGTAATGCCTCGTACACACACACCTTTCCCTCTCCTCCCTCATCAGCTGTACTGCCTCGTACACACACACCTTCCCCTCTCCTCCCTCTTCAGCTGTACTGCCTCGTACACACACACCTTTCCCTTCTCCTCCCTCTTCAGCTGTACTGCCTCGTACACACACCTTTCCCTTCTCCTCCCTCTTCAGCTGTACTGCCTCGTACACACACACCTCATGCATTAATGAAGCACTTACGATTCAAAACAATGTGCTTCACGTGAACTGATGACATAGGTTAACATCTACTTCACCCATATCACATGGTTCGAGACCTATTTCACCCTAATCACATGGTTTGAGACCTACTTCACCCGTATCACATGGTTTGAGACCTACTTCACCCTTATCACATGGTTTGAGACCTACTTCACCCGTATCACATGGTTTGAGACCTACTTCACCCTTATCACATGGTTTGAGACCTACTTCACCCGTATCACATGGTTTGAGACCTACTTCACCCGTATCACAGGGTTTGATGAAGCAACAGAGTTGATGTGTAGACAGGTTCCCATCACTTCCTGTGCATGAATCACTGGCACACAGCTGGTATCATAGGGGAAACATTCAGTCGACTATTGGCCTTCAACCTTTTTTGATATGATAGTTAACGCTTCATCTCCATCGCCAAGCAACGGATGCGTCCCTATTGGCACCCTTTTCCCTTTGTAGTGCACTAATATTGACCAGAGCCCTGCCAGAGAAGTGTACTATGTAGGGAATAGGGTGCCGTGTGGGACACTCCCAAGGACTGCGTCGAGGACGATGGTTTCAGCATGACTATATTCTAGATACCAGCCACTGCTTTCCTATTTCTCAGGAATGAGGCCAAAATTATTTATTTTTAAAGCTTAGAGAAATTATTTTGGGATGCAATACGAGGAGAAATACTTAGAGCCGAGAGAAATGATTTTGGGAAGGATCTTTCACTCATTGTGCTGATTTTTATGGGCAGAAATGAAATGAAGATAAGCCCCAGGTGAACTGAAGATAAGCCCCGGGTGAAATGAAGATAAGCCCCAGGTGAACTGAAGATAAGCCCCAAATGAACTGAAGATAAGCCCCAAATGAACTGAAGATAAGCCCCAGGTGAACTGAAGATAAGCCCCAAATGAAATGAAGATAAGCCCCAGGTGAACTGAAGATAAGCACCAAATGAAATGAAGATAAGCCCCAAATGAAATGAAGATAAGCCCCAAATGAAATGAAGATAAGCCCCGGGTGAACTGAAGATAAGCCCCGGGTGAACTGAAGATAAGCCCCGGGTGAACTGAAGATAAGCACCAAATGAAATGAAGATAAGCCCCAAATGAAATGAAGATAAGCCCCAAATGAAATGAAGATAAGCCCCGGGTGAACTGAAGATAAGCCCCGGGTGAACTGAAGATAAGCCCCGGGTGAACTGAAGATAAGCCCCGGGAGAACTGAAGATAAGCCCTGGGTGAACTGAAGATAAGCCCAAAATAAAATGAAGATAAGCCCCAAATGAACTGAAGATAAGCCCAAAATAAAATGAAGATAAGCCCCAAATGAACTGAAGATAAGCCCCAGGTGAAATGGAGATAAGCACCAAATGAACTGAAGATAAGCCCGGGTGAACTGAAGATAAGCCCCAAATGAAATGAAGATAAGCCCCAAATGAACTGAAGATAAGCACCAAATGAACTGAAGATAAGCCCCAGAGGAGATGAAGATAAGCACCAAATGAAATGAAGATAAGCCCCAGAGGAGATGAAGATAAGCCCCAAATGAACTGAAGATAAGCCCCAAATGAACTGAAGATAAGCCCCAAATGAACTGAAGATAAGCCCCAGAGGAGATGAAGATAAGCCCCAGAGGAAATGAAGATAAGCCCCAGAGGAGATGAAGATAAGCCCCAGAGGAGATGAAGATAAGCCCCAGAGGAGATGAAGATAAGCCCCAGAGGAGATGAAGATAAGCCCCAGGTGAAATGAAGATAAGCCCCAGAGGAGATGAAGATAAGCCCCAGGTGAAATGAAGATAAGCCCCAGAGGAAATGAAGATAAGCCCCGGGTGAACTGAAGATAAGCCCCAAATGAAATGAAGATAAGCCCCAGGTGAAATGAAGATAAGCCCCGGGAGAACTGAAGATAAGCCCCGGGTGAACTGAAGATAAGCCCCGGGAGAACTGAAGATAAGCCCAAAATGAACTGAAGATAAACCCCAAATGAACTGAAGATAAGCCCAAAATAAAATGAAGATAAGCCCCAAATGAACTGAAGATAAGCCCCAGGTGAAATGGAGATAAGCACCAAATGAACTGAAGATAAGCCCCGGGTGAACTGAAGATAAGCCCCAAATGAAATGAAGATAAGCCCCAAATGAACTGAAGATAAGCACCAAATGAACTGAAGATAAGCCCCAGAGGAGATGAAGATAAGCACCAAATGAAATGAAGATAAGCCCCAGAGGAGATGAAGATAAGCCCCAAATGAACTGAAGATAAGCCCCAAATGAACTGAAGATAAGCCCCAAATGAACTGAAGATAAGCCCCAGAGGAGATGAAGATAAGCCCCAGAGGAAATGAAGATAAGCCCCAGAGGAGATGAAGATAAGCCCCAGAGGAGATGAAGATAAGCCCCAGAGGAGATGAAGATAAGCCCCAGAGGAGATGAAGATAAGCCCCAGGTGAAATGAAGATAAGCCCCAGAGGAGATGAAGATAAGCCCCAGGTGAAATGAAGATAAGCCCCAAATGAACTGAAGATAAGCCCCGGGTGAACTCTAAGTCAAGTTCATCTTACTGAATGGATCCTTGTACCTACTTCTCAGATATAGGACTGGTGGTGTGTGTGTGTGTGTGTGTGTGTGTGTGTGTGTGTGTGTGTGTGTGTGTGTGTGTGTGTGTGAGCGCGTGCATGTGTGTGCGCACACGTGTGTATATGGGTGGGTGTGTTGGCATTCGTGCCGTTGTGGGGTGTGTGTGTGTGTTGTGTCTGTCCAATAGGAAACTCTATAAAACACCTATCTCGTTGTTCGGGCGGCGTTGGTGCCTCTCCTTGTTCGGCGCTCGTCGTCACTGACTTTCTAGCTGCCACCGATCCACGTTTCTGTTTTCCATTTGTTTTGTCTCGATTGTTCACACCTGGTACCCATTAAGTTATTATTTCCCTATTTAACCCTCTGGTTCTCATGATGTTTTGTGCGTCATTGTTCCTGGTTTTGTGTTAGTCTTCTGCGTCATGGTGTGTTTTTCCCGGCGTGGAATTTATGGTTGATTATTTTCCAGAGTAAAGTACGTTATTTGACTCAGTTCTGTGTCCTGCGCCTGACTGCGTCCTCACCTCTGCTCACGGATACTTGACAGGAAAAGGGTTCTTTGGCTGATCCAATAGGACCTCAACCCTTTTTGGGTTCAAATATTGAAACCCTTTGTGGAATAAGTTCTACATTGAACCCAAAATTGTTCTACATGGAACCAAAAGGGTTCTACCTGGAACCAAAGAACCAGAACCAAAGGGGTTCTTCCTGTAACTAAAATGGGTTCTTCAACAGGTTCTCCTATGGGGACAGCCAAATAACCATTTTAGGTACTAGATAGCATCTACCACATAAACCATAACAACCCATGTTACTAGCCTGCACCAGACCTCTACCAGACCAGACCTCTACCAGACCTCAACCAGACCAGACCTCTACCAGACCTCTACCAGACCTCTACCAGACCTCCACCAGACCAGACCTCCACCAGACCAGACCTCTACCAGACCAGACCTCTACCAGACCTCTACCAGACCTCTACCAGACCAGACCTCTACCAGACCTCCACCAGACCAGACCTCTACCAGACCAGACCTCCACCAGACCGGACCTCTACCAGACCTCTACCAGACCTCTACCAGACCTCTACCAGACCAAACCTCTACCAGACCTCTACCAGACCCCTACCAGACCAGAGCTCTACCAGACCTCTACCAGACCAGACCTCTACCAGACCTCTACCAGACCTCTACCAGACCTCTACCAGACCACATAAAACCCTTATCTCAGACACTGCCCGGTTGTGTGATCACTGGCTGTTGCTTTAATTCCTCCAGAGACAAACTGGAGACCGACTATGGATGAACTACACAGGACCCCCTTTTCTACATAGTGTGAGTGTGTGTCTAAGTGTGTGTTTTTGTCTAAGTGTGTGCCTGAGTGTGTGTGTTTGTCTGAGTGTGTGTGTGTGTAAGTGTATGTATGTGTGTGTGTGTTTGTCTGAGTGTGTGTTTGTCTGAGTGTGTGTGTGTGTGTGTGTGTGTGTGTGTGTGTGTGTGTGTGTGTGTGTGTGTGTGTGTGTGTGTGTGTGTGTGTGTGTGTGTGTGTGTGTGTGTGTGTGTGTGTGTATGTATGTGTGTGTGTGTTTGTCTGAGTGTGTGTGTGTGTGTGTGTGTGTGTGTGTGTGTGTGTGTGTGTGTGTGTGTGTGTGTATGTATGTGTGTGTGTGTTTGTCTGAGTGTGTGTGTGTGTGTGTGTGTGTGTGTGTGTGTGTGTGTGTGTGTGTGTGTGTGTGTGTGTGTGTGTGTGTGTGTGTGTGTGTGTGTGTGTGTGTGCGTGTGTGTGTGTGTGTGTGTGTGTGCAGGATTCAGGATCATACCGCTCCCAAGGATGAGGAACATTCTAGAAAAGGTGCCACAAACATTGTCTGCTTTACTTTATCCAGACTACCTCAGATGTAAGGGAATTCACCCCCGTAGTGGACAAAAATGAATGGCAAGTTATTGGCATTGACCGAACCATGCACACATTGGCCAATACCACCCAAAGCGGCGTTGATTCATGCAAAGTTTACTGCTATTGCCATATGGGTATTGCCAGTTGTAACACTTCAAAATCCAACAGGTGGCGATTGCACTCCACCATGGTTTTTCATATTGGTATTGGACTCCAAGTCAACATCCAAAAGCCAAATTTTGAAAAAACGAATTTTTTTGAAAAAACGTATCACCCCTTAAAAAAGTGCTTTCTGGACCGTTTTTCGAAATTCTTTCGCTTTTTTTGACAATTACACATGTATAAGAACTGTATGAAAATACTTTTGTCCAATTTTATTAACATAATTTTTTTAATTTTTTTACTTGCGCATATTGCATATGTTTTGTCCATTTGCAATATGATTTCATAGGAAGTCAGAAGTCAAAAGTCAAAAATTCTTAAATTTCATAAAAAACTTCACACACCCCTAAAAAAGTGCTTTCTGGACCGTTTTTCGAAATTTTTTCGCATTTTGTGTCAGTTACACACGTATAAGAACTGTATCAACATACTTTAGTCATATTTTATTATCATAATTTTTTTAATTTTTTTTACTTGCGCATATTGCATGTGTTTTGTCCATCTGCAATATGATTTCATAGGAAGTCAGAAGTCAAAAGTCAAAAATTATTAAATTTCATAAAAAACTTCACACACCCCTAAAAAGTGCTTTCTGGACCGTTTTTCGAAATTTTTTCGCATTTTGTGTCAGTTACACACGTATAAGAACTGTATCAACATACTTTAGTCATATTTTATTATTATAATGTTTTTGTTTTTTTTTGCTTGTGCATAAGGCATATGTTTTGTGGGGGCCAAATGTCATAAGAAATTTGACATGCTCAAAAATCCTTCAGAAATGCAAAATTGACTGGCCTGATGAACTCGGGATGGCCGGGCAGTGATTGTTGTTCCTTTCAATCACTCGTGGTGTTGATTTCATCATGTCCATTTGTTTATGTTTTCTCACTTTTGCAAAGTCACTGTGCATTTGCCATATGGTTAACTGGGCATTCACCATCACCAATTTGTCATGCCATAAAAATCATGCAGGAATGCCAATTGACTGGCCCGATGAACTCGGGATGGCTGGGCAGTGATTCTGGTACCTCTCCATCGCTCGTTTGGGTTGATTTCAGAATGTCGCTTTTGGTGATGGTACCTCACTGTTAAAACATATTGCAAATGTTCCTTACTTTTTCAAAGTCACTGAAAATTTTTGCAGGAATGCCAAATTGACTGGCCCGATGACCTCGGATGGCTTGGCAGTGATTCTGGTACCTCTCCATCACTCGTTATGGTCGATTCCAGAATGTCCATTTGGTGATTTTTCTCACTCTTTCAAAGTCACTGTGCATTTGCCATATGGTTAACTGGGCAGTCACCATCACCAATTTGTCATGCTATAAAAATCATGCAGGAATGCCAAATTGACTGGCCCGATGACCTCGGGATGGCTGGGCAGTGATACTGGTACCTCTTCATGGCTCGTTTGGGCTGATTTCAGAATGTCGCTTTGGTGATGGTACCTCACTGTTAAAACATATTGCAAATGTTCCTTACTTTTGCAAAGTCACTGAAAATTTTTGCAGGAATGCCAAATTGACTGGCCCGATGAAGTCGGGATGGCTTGGCAGTGATTCTGGTACCTCTCCATCGCTCGTTTGGGTTGATTTCAGAATGTCGCTTTTGGTGATGGTACCTCACTGTTAAAACATATTGCAAATGTTCCTTACTTTTGCAAAGTCACTGAAAATTTGTGCAGGAATGCCAAATTGACTGGCCCGATGAACTCGGGATGGCTTGGCAGTGATTCTGGTACCTCTCCATCACTCGTTAGGGTTGATTTCAGAATGTCCATTTGGTCATGTTTTCTCACTTTTGCAAAGTCACTGTGCATTTGCCATATGGTTAACTGGGCAGTCACCATCACCAATTTGTCATGCCATAAAAATCATGCAGGAATGCCAAATTGACTGGCCCGATGAAATAGGGATGGCTGGGCAGTGATTTTGGTACCTCTCCATCGCTCGTTTGGGTTGATTTCAGAATGTCGCTTTGGTGATGGTACCTCACTGTTAAAACATATTGCAAATGTTCCTTACTTTTGCAAAGTCACTGAAAATTTTTGCAGGAATGCCAAATTGACTGGCCCGATGACCTCGGGATGGCTGGGCAGTGATACTGGTACCTCTCCATGGCTCGTTTGGGTTGATTTCAGAATGTCGCTTTTGGTGATGGTACCTCACCGCTTAAACATATTGCTAATGGACAAGAGTCACCTGCAAGTCACTGTCCATCAGTCAATTTGATATCATTCAAAGCTAACTATTGGAGGCACTGTCAGTCTCTACGCACCCCAATGATACGTCCCTCCATCCATGTTGTGTATCTGTGTGATTTAGTTTTCCTTTGAATTTTTATGGGAAAAATGACTGATTTACAGTTCATGGGGGTTGCCTAATCATATATATGAAGTTTTGGAAAGATCTGATATTTTTAACCCCTCCAAACAGCCCATGAGACACCAATTATGGCACTTCCGGTTGGCACAGGAAGCTGTAACTCAACATACATCCTCATTGGGGTATTCCATTAGAGAATCCTGAGTTTTAAGTCTTTACCATGAAAACTGACTGATTTACACAGGGTTCAATGCACTATGTCCATCAAATTGCAGGCAGTGTATGGGTATACACTTTTAGGGCGATTTGGACCACTTCCGGTTGGTCCAGGAAGCTTAGAATCGACACAGGTAGACCTTATAGTGGTCTGATGGACTGGTACCAAAGACAGGTTCATACAACATTCATAACCCATATAGACTCCAGGTTGTATTTAGTGGAGCAGCCAATATATTCCTATGGGGAGAGAAGTCAATGAACACTGTTTTTATGTAAACACCTTCTTTTGACTGTGAAGGGTTAATGTCACACGGTCAAGGATAGGCTTGGACAGATCAGGAGGACCTTAGGAACAGTCCTGTGGTTGAATTGTCTTTCTAAACCTAACGGTTCCGCCGCTGTCACCCAAAATCAAATGACGTACTGGTGAAGGCTTCATATTGGGCCTATTTTTCTCATGGTCGCCGCGCTCAGACCGAGCGAGCTACGGTCAAGCGGGGCACCTCGTTGGACTCGGCACAGTCTGGACACTATGGTCATGCCATTGTTTGTGTTGATTTCAGAATGTCCATTTGGTCATGTTTTCTCACTTTTGCAAAGTCACTGTGCATTTGCCATATGGTTAACTGGGCAGTCACCATCACCAATTTGTCATGCCATAAAAATCATGCAGGAATGCCAAATTGACTGGCCCGATGACATAGGGATGTCTGGGCAGTGATACTGGTACCTCTCCATGGCTCGTTTGGGTTGATTTCAGAATGTCGCTTTTGGTGATGGTACCTCACCGCTTAAACATATTGCAAATGTTACTTACTTTTGCAAAGTCACTGAAAATTTTTGCAGGAATGCCAAATTGACTGGCCCGATGACCTCGGGATGGCTTGGCAGTGATTCTGGTACCTCTCCATGGCTCGTTTGGGTTGATTTCAGAATGTCGCTTTTGGTGATGGTACCTCACCGCTTAAACATATTGCAAATGTTACTTACTTTTGCAAAGTCACTGAAAATTTTTGCAGGAATGCCAAATTGACTGGCCCGATGACCTCGGGATGGCTTGGCAGTGATTCTGGTACCTCTCCATGGCTCGTTTGGGTTGATTTCAGAATGTCGCTTTTGGTGATGGTACCTCACCGCTTAAACATATTGCAAATGTTACTTACTTTTGCAAAGTCACTGAAAATTTTTGCAGGAATGCCAAATTGACTGGCCCGATGACCTCGGGATGGCTTGGCAGTGATTCTGGTACCTCTCCATGGCTCGTTTGGGTTGATTTCAGAATGTCCATTTGGTGATTTTTCTCACTCTTTCAAAGTCACTGTGCATTTGCCATATGGTTAACTGGGCAGTCACCATCACCAATTTGTCATGCCATAAAAATCATGCAGGAATGCCAAATTGACTGGCCCGATGACATAGGGATGTCTGGGCAGTGATACTGGTACCTCTCCATGGCTCGTTTGGGTTGATTTCAGAATGTCGCTTTTGGTGATGGTACCTCACTGTTAAAACATATTGCAAATGTTACTTACTTTTGCAAAGTCACTGAAAATTTTTGCAGGAATGCCAAATTGACTGGCCCGATGACCTCGGGATGGCTTGGCAGTGATTCTGGTACCTCTCCATGGCTCGTTTGGGTTGATTTCAGAATGTCGCTTTTGGTGATGGTACCTCACCGCTTAAACATATTGCAAATGTTACTTACTTTTGCAAAGTCACTGAAAATTTTGCAGGAATGCCAAATTGACTGGCCCGATGACCTCGGGATGGCTTGGCAGTGATTCTGGTACCTCTCCATGGCTCGTTTGGGTTGATTTCAGAATGTCGCTTTGGTGATGGTACCTCACTGTTAAACATATTGCAAATGTTACTTACTTTTGCAAAGTCACTGAAAATTTTTGCAGGAATGCCAATTGACTGGCCCGATGACCTCGGGATGGCTTGGCAGTGATTCTGGTACCTCTCCATGGCTCGTTTGGGTTGATTTCAGAATGTCCATTTGGTGATTTTTCTCACTCTTTCAAAGTCACTGTGCATTTGCCATATGGTTAACTGGGCAGTCACCATCACCAATTTGTCATGCCATAAAAATCATGCAGGAATGCCAAATTGACTGGCCCGATGACCTCGGGATGGCTTGGCAGTGATACTGGTACCTCTCCATGGCTCGTTTGGGTTGATTTCAGAATGTCGCTTTTGGTGATGGTACCTCACTGTTAAAACATATTGCAAATGTTCCTTACTTTTGCAAAGTCACTGAAAATTTGTGCAGGAATGCCAAATTGACTGGCCCGATGAACTCGGGATGGCTTGGCAGTGATTCTGGTACCTCTCCATCGCTCGTTTGGGTTGATTTCAGAATGTCGCTTTTGGTGATGGTACCTCACCGCTTAAACATATTGCTAATGGACAAGAGTCACCTGCAAGTCACCGTCCATCAGTCAATTTGATATCATTCTGACACCAAACGGATACAAACTGACACCAAACCCACTTTTCCCAACTCATTTAGGAGCCAAGTATAACATACTTCAGAGCTGGCCCAAAATTCACAAGGCCTTCGGTACAAAACATTAAAAAACCATAAAACACATAGTTACTTTCTAGCTGCGGGGCCAGTTCGGACATTATGTGTAGTCCTATGTGAGGCGACCCCGAATCCCGAGTTTCGGCCCGATAGGTCATTTGGTGTCCGAGTAAAAGCCTAATTGGTGCTGAAAATCCACTTTTTTCAATGCCTTGCTACGGGGTCCTTGAATGAGCTATCGGACCGAGATGTTGGGTTCTGTCTCTATGGGCCGAGACGGTCACAATGCACCTAGTCTTGTGTCTCTGGGACATTTCTA
>NC_088224.1:678408-698408 GCF_036934945.1 Oncorhynchus masou masou
CATTAATATAGTGGTTGTTGTTGTGTTCCAGGTCATTAATCTATGGGTTGTGTTCCAGGTCATTAATCTATTGGTTGTTGTTGTGTTCCAGGTCATTAATCTATTGGTTGTTGTTGTGTTCCAGGTCATTCATCTATTGGTTGTGTTCCAGGTCATTCATCTATTGGTTGTGTTCCAGGTCATTAATCTATTGGTTGTTGTTGTGGTCCAGGTCATTCATCTATTGGTTGTTGTTGTGTTCCAGGTCATTCATCTATTGGTTGTGTTCCAGGTCATTCATCTATTGGTTGTGTTCCAGGTCATTAATCTATTGGTTGTCATTGTGTTCCAGGTCATTCATCTATTGGTTGTCGTTGTGTTCCAGGTCATTCATCTATTGGTTGTTGTTGTGTTCCAGGTCATTCATCTATTGGTTGTGTTCCAGGTCATTCATCTATTGGTTGTGTTCCAGGTGCGTCCGTCAGACTACCAGTACATTAGCAGCAGGAGCAGTGGAGACTCTCTGTGGTTCAAACTAGAGCCGGTCAAGATAGACACCTCCAAACTAGAACACCTCTTCCAGACCAAGTCCAAGGAGATACCTGTCACCAAGGTAACCACACACACATTGTCCAATATTTTGTATTTTTTTTAAATACAACCTAACAAGTATGTTAGACATCAAAACATCAAGACTGAACCGATCACAGCCAAGGTAAATGAGAATCCAACTATCCCTTTAACCTTGTCTACGTGTGTCGACATACCCCCGTGGAAGGCCCCTTAAGACCTCTGACTTCCTATAATAAGTAAGGTCTGGATATGAGAGGCTGGGGGCTGAACGCTAACCTCTGGCACTTTGAACTATAGACGTCTCTCAAAACCACAACTGTTATTTTAATCTGCTACCATTCAAATCACCTCTGGTGAAGACTGGTGGCCTCCACACGCACACACACACACACACACACACACACACACACACACACACACACACACACACACACACACACACACACACACACACACACACACACACACACACACACACACACACACACACACACACAGGGGGGCTATACTCCTGTTAGGTTCAAGGGGTCAGTCGGAGAACTGATCCTGGTTGGAGAGCACATTGGAATCACTTGTATGTCTGTCAGGGGGATTGGTGTTGGAAATGTCTCTCTCACTTCACCTGAAACGTCTCGTCTTGTGATATCGTGAGGGTCTCATGACGGTAATGTGTCTGTCATTCGAGAGACAGTAACGGGGTACCTCCCCACGATGACGGAATTACGGACTGAGACTCAGATTTAAATCACTTTAAAATGTATGCCAAAACAAACAAACAAAAAAACATTGATTTCAAAGATTAGCAAACCATACCACTCTATGCGCAAGTACTACTCTTACCAATTTACACTGACATTTTTTTACAAAAACACGTTTACTGGGAGACCTTTGTCGATGCAAAGTTTGGTGAGAGAATTTCGGGTCAAATCTTCTTCCAGTTTTTTTTTTATGTGACCCCTTTTTACAAGAACTTTGACACAAACATTGTATAAACATCAAAAACAGTTTTTAACCAATCACATCTGTTAAAATGAAGAATGTCCGTGTAAGTTTAAATCAAGTTTCAACTACTTTTCAACGTCTATGGATGTCCTGTGTTGGTCGGAGCGCCGTGGGTGAGGATGCTGGTTACGGCAAATGGAGAGAGAGGGGGCTCATGGGTAGGAGTCGGTAAGAGGTGGGACAGGTGACATGAATTGGAGAGAGAGAAGGGGGGGAGAGAGAGAGAGGAGGGGAGAGAGAGGGGAGAGAGAGAGAAAGAGGGGGAGAGGGAGGGGAGAGAGAGGGAGAGAGAGAAAGCTGGAGAGGGGGGGAGGAGGGGAGAGAGAGGAGAGAGGGGGGAGAGAGAGAGAGAGAGAGAGAGAGAGAGAGGGGGAGAGGGAGGGTTGTCCAGCATTTTCACACTCTGGGTTTGACCACCAGACTACAGAAAGAGAAAGATACCAGCTGTGAGTTGAACATAACAGTCAGTGGAAGGGAGGACAGTAGTAGGAGACCCACTGTGTTTTGCGATTACTATAATTTCCTATTGTAGCCAGTTCAATTGTAGAAATTCTGTTAACAATTTTTCTGAAATTCTTTTACCAATTTGGCAACATAATATAAAGTTTTAATCACTTAAGGGCTCAGTGCAGTCCAAAAAATGTCACATGCTGTGTTTCATGCATAAACTCAGCCAAAAAAGAAACTTCCATTTTTCAGGACCTTGTCTTTCAAAGATAGTTTGTAAAAATCCAAATAACTTCACAGATCCTCATTGTAAAGGGTTTAAACACTGTTTCCCATGCTGGTTCAATGAACCATAAACAATTAATGAACATGCACCTGTGGAACGGTTGTTAAGACACTAACAGCTTACAGACGGTAGGCAATTAAGGTCACAGTTTTGAAAACGTAGGACACTATAGAGGCCTTTCTACTGACTCTGAAAAACACCACAAGAAAGATACCCAGGGTCCCTGCTCATCTGTGTGAACGTGCCTTAGGCATGCTGCAAGGAGGCATGAGGACTGCAGATGTGGCCAGGGCAATACATTTCAATGTCCGTACTGTGAGATACCTAAGACAGCTGATCGTCCTCGCAGTGGCAGACCACGTGTAACAACACCTGCACAGGATCGGTACATCCGAACATCACACCTGCCGAACAGGTACAGGATGGCAACAACAATTGCCAGAGTTACACCAGGAACGCACAATCCCTCCATCAGTGCTAAGACTGTCCACAATAGGCTGAAAGAGGCTGGACTGAGGGCTTGTAGGCCTGTTGTAAGGCAGGTCCTCACCAGACATCACCGGCAACAACGTCGCCTATGGGCACAAACCCACCGTCACTGGACCAGACAGGACTGGCAAAAGTGCTCTTCATTAACGAGTCACGGTTTTGTCTCACCAGTGGTGATGGTCGGATTCACGTTGATCGTCGAAGGAATGAGCTTTACACCGAGGCCTGTACTCTGGAGCGGGATCGATTTGGAGGTGGAGGGTCCGTCATGGTCTGGGGCAGTGTGTCACAGCATCATCGGACTGAGCTTGTTGTCATTGCAGGCAATCTCAACGCTGTGCGTTACAGGGAAGACATCCTCCTCCCTCATGTGGTACCCTTCCTGCAGGCTCATCCTGACATGACCCTCCAGCATGACAATGCCACCAGCCATACTGCTCGTTCTGTGCGTGATTTCCTGCTAGAGAGGAATGCCAGTGTTCTGCCATGGCCAGCAAAGAGCCCAGATCTCAATCACATTGAGCACATCTGGGACCTGTTGGATCGGAGGGTGAGGGCTAGGGCCATTCCCCCCAGAAATGTCTGAGAACTTGCATGTGCCTTGGTGGAAGAGTGGGGTAACATCTCACAGCAAGAACTGACCAATCTGGTGCAGTCCATGAGGAGGAGACAACACTGCAGTACTTAATGCAGCTGGTGGCCACACCAGATACTGACTGTTACTTTTGATTTTGAACCCCCCCCCCCTTTGTTCAGGGTCACATTATTTCATTTCTGTTAGTCACATGTCTGTGGAACTTGTTCAGTTTATGTCTGTCTGTTGAATCTTGTTATGTTCATACAAATATTTACACATGTTATTAAAATAAGTTTGGTGAAAATAAACCCAGTTGACAGTGAGAGGACGTTTATTTTTTGGCTGAGTTTATATACAGTATATATATATCTTCTCACTATGAGTGAATAATAATGTGAAATTGTAAAAATTATAATAATTCCCTTCTATTGTAATACCTGTTTGAAAAGATGTCACCAAGGGGTTAACTTAGTTAATAGAGCAGTGAGGAAAATGGTTGTGTGTCTTAAACTTACAGAAGGCTGAACAAATGTCTCCCAAACTAAATATAAGTACCGATATCAGTTTGGCAGGGGTCTTTGGGTACCGATATCAGTTTGGCAGGGGTCTTTGGGTATCGATATCAGTTTGGCAGGGGTCTTTGGGTACTGATATCAGTTTGGCAGGGGTCTTTGGGTATCAATATCAGTTTGGCAGGGGTCTTTGGGTACCGATATCAGTTTGGCAGGGGTCTTTAGGTATTGATATCAGTTTGGCAGGGGTCTTTAGGTATCGATATCAGTTTGGCAGGGGTCTTTGGGTACCGATATCAGTTTGGCAGGGGTCTTTGGGTACCGATATCAGTTTGGCATGGGTCTTTAGGTATTGATATGAGTTTGGCAGGGGTCTTTAGGTATCGATATCAGTTTGGCAGGGGTCTTTATTTCAACATTATTGTGATTCGATGTATTTCTAATACCTTTTAAGACTTTTTCTGGTAGATGTTTCTCAAAGTCCCCCTTTGCATGTTTGACCAGAAATCAAAGCCTTTACAAATTCCTAAACGATATAGATGATGGCCAGGCTGTTATAACTATAACTATTGGATGTGACCAGGCTGTTATAACTATTACTATTGGATGTGACCAGGCTGTTATAACTATTACTATTGGATGTGACCAGGCTGTTATAACTATTGGATGTGACCAGGCTGTTATGAATATTGAATGTGACCAGGCT
Source organism: Oncorhynchus masou masou (assembly GCF_036934945.1). Taxonomy (NCBI): domain Eukaryota; kingdom Metazoa; phylum Chordata; class Actinopteri; order Salmoniformes; family Salmonidae; genus Oncorhynchus; species Oncorhynchus masou. The sequence continues at coordinate 682,980 of NC_088224.1, forward strand.
GTTATTACTATTGGATGTGACCAGGCTGTTATAACTATTGGATGATGACCAGGCTGTTATAACTATTGGATGTGACCAGGCTGTTATAACTATTGGATGTGACCAGGCTGTTATAACTATTGGATGTGACCAGGCTGTTATAACTATTGAATGTGACCAGGCTGTTATTACTATTGGTTGATGACAAGGCTGTTATAACTATTACTATTGGATGTGACCAGGCTGTTATTACTATTGGATGTGACCAGGCTGTTATAACTATTACTATTGGATGTGACCAGGCTGTTATAACTATTACTATTGGATGTGACCAGGCTGTTATAACTATTGGATGTGACCAGGCTGTTATGAATATTGAATGTGACCAGGCTGTTATTACTATTGGATGTGACCAGGCTGTTATAACTATTGGATGATGACCAGGCTGTTATAACTATTGGATGTGACCAGGCTGTTATAACTATTGGATGTGACCAGGCTGTTATAACTATTGGATGTGACCAGGCTGTTATAACTATTGAATGTGACCAGGCTGTTATTACTATTGGTTGATGACAAGGCTGTTATAACTATTACTATTGGATGTGACCAGGCTGTTATTACTATTGGATGTGACCAGGCTGTTATTACTATTGGATGTGACCAGGCTGTTATTACTATTGGATGTGACCCGGCTGTTATAACTATAGGATTATGACCAGGGAGTTATTACTATTGGATGTGCCCAGGCTTTTATTACTATTGGTTGATGACCAGGCTGTTATAACTATTGGATGATGACCAAGCTGTTATAACTATTGGATGTGACCAGGCTGTTATAACTATTGGATGTGACCAGTCTGTTATAACTATTGGATGTGACCAGGCTGTTATAACTATTGAATGTGACCAGGCTGTTATAACTATTGGATGATGACCAGGCTGTTATAACTATTGGATGTGACCAGGCTGTTATAACTATTGGATGTGACCAGTCTGTTATAACTATTGGATGTGACCAGGCTGTTATAACTATTGAATGATGACCAGGCTGTTATAACTATTGAATGTGACCAGGCTGTTATAACTATTGGATTATGACCAGGCAGTTATTACTATTGGATGTGACCAGGCTTTTATTACTATTGGTTGATGACCAGGCTGTTATAACTATAACTATTGGATGATGACCAGGCTGTTATTACTATTGGTTGAAGACTAGGCTGTTATGACTATTGGATGTGACCAGGCTGTTATAACTATTGGATTATGACCAGGCAGTTATTACTATTGGATGTGACCATGCTGTTATTACTATTGGATGTGACCAGGCTTTTATTACTATTGGATTATGACCAGGCAGTTATTACTATTGGATGTGACCAGGCTGTTATTACTATTGGATGTGACCAGGCTGTTGTTACTATTGGATTATGACCAGGCAGTTATTACTATTGGATGTGACCAGGCTGTTATTACTATTGGATGTGACCAGGCTGTTATAACTATTGGATTATGACCAGGCTGTTATAACTATTACTATTAGATGTGACCAGGCTCTTAATACTATTGGATGTGACCAGGCTGTTATAACTATTACTATTGGATGTGACCAGGCTGTTATAACTATTACTATTGGATGTGACCAGGCTGTTATAACTATTACTATTGGATGTGACCAGGCTGTTATTACTGTTGGATGTGACAAGGCTGTTATAACTATAACTATTTGATGATGCCCAGGCTGTTATTGCTATTGGATGTGACCAGGCTGTTATAACTATTGGATTATGACCAGGCAGTTATTACTATTGGATGTGACCAGGCTGTTATAACTATTGGATTATGACCAGGCAGTTATTACTATTGGATGTGACCAGGCTGTTATTACTATTGGATGATGACCAGGCTGTTATAACTATAACTATTGGATGATGACCAGGCTGTTATTACTATTGGTTGAAGACCAGGCTGTTATGGCTATTGGATGTGACCAGGCTGTTATAACTATTGGATTATAACCAGGCAGTTATTACTATTGGATGTGACCAGGTTGTTATTACTATTGGATGTGACCAGGCTGTTATTACTATTGGATGATGACCAGGCTGTTATAACTATAACTATTGGATGATGACCAGGCTGTTATTACTATTGGTTGAAGACCAGGGTGTTATGACTATTGGATGTGACCAGGTTGTTATTACTATTGGATGTGACCAGGCTGTTATAGCTATTGGATTATGATCAGGCTGTTATAACTATTACTATTGGATGTGACCAGGCTGTTATTACTATTGGATTATGACCAGGCAGTTATTACTATTGGATGTGACCAGGCTGTTATTACTATTGGATGTGACCAGGCTGTTATAACTATTGGATTATGACCAGGCTGTTATAACTATTACTATTGGATGTGACCAGGCTGTTATTACTATTGGATGTGACCAGGCTGTTATTACTATTGGATGTGACCCGGCTGTTATAACTATAGGATTATGACCAGGGAGTTATTACTATTGGATGTGCCCAGGCTTTTATTACTATTGGTTGATGACCAGGCTGTTATAACTATTACTATTGGATGTGACCAGGCTGTTATAACTATTGGATGATGACCAAGCTGTTATAACTATTGGATGTGACCAGGCTGTTATAACTATTGGATGTGACCAGTCTGTTATAACTATTGGATGTGACCAGGCTGTTATAACTATTGAATGTGACCAGGCTGTTATAACTATTGGATGATGACCAGGCTGTTATAACTATTGGATGTGACCAGGCTGTTATAACTATTGGATGTGACCAGTCTGTTATAACTATTGGATGTGACCAGGCTGTTATAACTATTGAATGTGACCAGGCTGTTATAACTATTGGATGATGACCAGGCTGTTATAACTATTGAATGTGACCAGGCTGTTATAACTATTGGATTATGACCAGGCAGTTATTACTATTGGATGTGACCAGGCTTTTATTACTATTGGTTGATGACCAGGCTGTTATAACTATAACTATTGGATGATGACCAGGCTGTTATTACTATTGGTTGAAGACTAGGCTGTTATGACTATTGGATGTGACCAGGCTGTTATAACTATTGGATTATGACCAGGCAGTTATTACTATTGGATGTGACCATGCTGTTATTACTATTGGATGTGACCAGGCTTTTATTACTATTGGATTATGACCAGGCAGTTATTACTATTGGATGTGACCAGGCTGTTATTACTATTGGATGTGACCAGGCTGTTATTACTATTGGATTATGACCAGGCAGTTATTACTATTGGATGTGACCAGGCTGTTATTACTATTGGATGTGACCAGGCTGTTATAACTATTGGATTATGACCAGGCTGTTATAACTATTACTATTAGATGTGACCAGGCTCTTAATACTATTGGATGTGACCAGGCTGTTATAACTATTACTATTGGATGTGACCAGGCTGTTATAACTATTACTATTGGATGTGACCAGGCTGTTATAACTATTACTATTGGATGTGACCAGGCTGTTATTACTGTTGGATGTGACAAGGCTGTTATAACTATAACTATTTGATGATGCCCAGGCTGTTATTGCTATTGGATGTGACCAGGCTGTTATAACTATTGGATTATGACCAGGCAGTTATTACTATTGGATGTGACCAGGCTGTTATTACTATTGGATGATGACCAGGCTGTTATAACTATAACTATTGGATGATGACCAGGCTGTTATTACTATTGGTTGAAGACCAGGCTGTTATGGCTATTGGATGTGACCAGGCTGTTATAACTATTGGATTATAACCAGGCAGTTATTACTATTGGATGTGACCAGGTTGTTATTACTATTGGATGTGACCAGGCTGTTATTACTATTGGATGATGACCAGGCTGTTATAACTATAACTATTGGATGATGACCAGGCTGTTATTACTACTGGTTGAAGACCAGGGTGTTATGACTATTGGATGTGACCAGGTTGTTATTACTATTGGATGTGACCAGGCTGTTATAGCTATTGGATTATGATCAGGCTGTTATAACTATTACTATTGGATGTGACCAGGCTGTTATTACTATTGGATTATGACCAGGCAGTTATTACTATTGGATGTGACCAGGCTGTTATTACTATTGGATGTGACCAGGCTGTTATAACTATTGGATTATGACCAGGCTGTTATAACTATTACTATTAGATGTGACCAGGCTCTTAATACTATTGGATGTGACCAGGCTGTTATTACTATTGGATGTGACCCGGCTGTTATAACTATAGGATTATGACCAGGGAGTTATTACTATTGGATGTGCCCAGGCTTTTATTACTATTGGTTGATGACCAGGCTGTTATAACTATTACTATTGGATGTGACCAGGCTGTTATAACTATTGTATGATGACCAAGCTGTTATAACTATTGGATGTGACCAGGCTGTTATAACTATTGGATGTGACCAGTCTGTTATAACTATTGGATGTGACCAGGCTGTTATAACTATTGAATGTGACCAGGCTGTTATAACTATTGGATGATGACCAGGCTGTTATAACTATTGGATGTGACCAGGCTGTTATAGCTATTGGATGTGACCAGTCTGTTATAACTATTGGATGTGACCAGGCTGTTATAACTATTGAATGTGACCAGGCTGTTATAACTATTGGATGATGACCAGGCTGTTATAACTATTGAATGTGACCAGGCTGTTATAACTATTGGATTATGACCAGGCAGTTATTACTATTGGATGTGACCAGGCTTTTATTACTATTGGTTGATGACCAGGCTGTTATAACTATAACTATTGGATGATGACCAGGCTGTTATTACTATTGGTTGAAGACTAGGCTGTTATGACTATTGGATGTGACCAGGCTGTTATAACTATTGGATTATGACCAGGCAGTTATTACTATTGGATGTGACCATGCTGTTATTACTATTGGATGTGACCAGGCTTTTATTACTATTGGATTATGACCAGGCAGTTATTACTATTGGATGTGACCAGGCTGTTATTACTATTGGATGTGACCAGGCTGTTATTACTATTGGATTATGACCAGGCAGTTATTACTATTGGATGTGACCAGGCTGTTATTACTATTGGATGTGACCAGGCTGTTATAACTATTGGATTATGACCAGGCTGTTATAACTATTACTATTAGATGTGACCAGGCTCTTAATACTATTGGATGTGACCAGGCTGTTATAACTATTACTATTGGATGTGACCAGGCTGTTATAACTATTACTATTGGATGTGACCAGGCTGTTATAACTATTACTATTGGATGTGACCAGGCTGTTATTACTGTTGGATGTGACAAGGCTGTTATAACTATAACTATTTGATGATGCCCAGGCTGTTATTGCTATTGGATGTGACCAGGCTGTTATAACTATTGGATTATGACCAGGCAGTTATTACTATTGGATGTGACCAGGCTGTTATTACTATTGGATGATGACCAGGCTGTTATAACTATAACTATTGGATGATGACCAGGCTGTTATTACTATTGGTTGAAGACCAGGCTGTTATGGCTATTGGATGTGACCAGGCTGTTATAACTATTGGATTATAACCAGGCAGTTATTACTATTGGATGTGACCAGGTTGTTATTACTATTGGATGTGACCAGGCTGTTATTACTATTGGATGATGACCAGGCTGTTATAACTATAACTATTGGATGATGACCAGGCTGTTATTACTATTGGTTGAAGACCAGGGTGTTATGACTATTGGATGTGACCAGGTTGTTATTACTATTGGATGTGACCAGGCTGTTATAGCTATTGGATTATGATCAGGCTGTTATAACTATTACTATTGGATGTGACCAGGCTGTTATTACTATTGGATTATGACCAGGCAGTTATTACTATTGGATGTGACCAGGCTGTTATTACTATTGGATGTGACCAGGCTGTTATAACTATTGGATTATGACCAGGCTGTTATAACTATTACTATTAGATGTGACCAGGCTCTTAATACTATTGGATGTGACCAGGCTGTTATAACTATTACTATTGGATGTGACCAGGCTGTTATAACTATTACTATTGGATGTGACCGGGCTGTTATAACTATTACTATTGGATGTGACCAGGCTGTTATTACTGTTGGATGTGACAAGGCTGTTATAACTATAACTATTTGATGATGCCCAGGCTGTTATTGCTATTGGATGTGACCAGGCTGTTATAACTATTGGATTATGACCAGGCAGTTATTACTATTGGATGTGACCAGGCTGTTATTACTATTGGATGATGACCAGGCTGTTATAACTATAACTATTGGATGATGACCAGGCTGTTATTACTATTGGTTGAAGACCAGGCTGTTATGGCTATTGGATGTGACCAGGCTGTTATAACTATTGGATTATAACCAGGCAGTTATTACTATTGGATGTGACCAGGTTGTTATTACTATTGGATGTGACCAGGCTGTTATTACTATTGGATGATGACCAGGCTGTTATAACTATAACTATTGGATGATGACCAGGCTGTTATTACTATTGGTTGAAGACCAGGGTGTTATGACTATTGGATGTGACCAGGTTGTTATTACTATTGGATGTGACCAGGCTGTTATAGCTATTGGATTATGATCAGGCTGTTATAACTATTACTATTGGATGTGACCAGGCTGTTATTACTATTGGATGTGACCAGGCTGTTATTACTATACCTATTGAATGTGACCAGGCTGTTTTTACTATAGCTATTGGATGTGACCAGGCTGTTATGACTATTGAATGTGACCAGGCTGTTATGACTATTGAATGTGACCAGTCTGTTAAGACTATTTAATGTGACCAGGCTGTTATTACTATTGGATGTGACCAGGCTGTTATAACTATTACTATTGGATGTGACCAGGCTGTTATTACTATTGGATGATGACCAGGCTGTTATAACTATAACTATTGGATGATGACCAGGCTGTTATAACTATTGGATGATGACTAGGCTGTTATAACTATTGGATATGACCAGGCTGTTATAACTATTGGATGTGACCAGGCTGTTATAACTATAACTGTTGGACGATGACCAGGCTGTTATTACTATTGGATGATGACCAGGCTGTTATGACTATTGAATGTGACCAGGCTGTTATAACTATAACTGTTGGACGATGACCAGGCTGTTATTACTATTGGATGATGACCAGGCTGTTATAACTATTACTATTGGATGTGACTAGGCTGTTATAACTATTGGATGTGACCAGGCTGTTATAACTATTGGATGTGATCAGGCTGTTATAACTTTAACTGTTGGACGATGACCAGGCTGTTATTACTATTGGATTATGACCAGGCTGTTATAACTATTACTATTGGATGTTACCAGGCTGTTATAACTATTGGATGTGACCAGGCTGTTATAACTATTGGATGTGACCAGGCTGTTATAACTATTGGATGTGACCCGGCTGTTATAACTATAACTGTTGGACGATGACCAGGCTGTTATTACTATTGGATGATGACCAGGCTGTTATGTCTATAACTATTGGATGATGACCAGGCTGTTATAACTATTGGATGTGATCAGGCTGTTATAACTATAACTGTTGGACGATGACCACGCTGTTATTACTATTGGATGATGACCAGGCTGTTATGTCTACAACTATTGGATGATGGCCAGGCTGTTATTACTATTGGATGTGACCAGGCTGTTATTACTATTGGATGATGACCAGGCTGTTATAACTATAACTATTGGATGATGACCAGGCTGTTATTACTATTGGTTGAAGACCAGGCTGTTATGGCTATTGGATGTGACCAGGCTGTTATAACTATTGGATTATAACCAGGCAGTTATTACTATTGGATGTGACCAGGTTGTTATTACTATTGGATGTGACCAGGCTGTTATTACTATTGGATGATGACCAGGCTGTTATAACTATAACTATTGGATGATGACCAGGCTGTTATTACTATTGGTTGAAGACCAGGGTGTTATGACTATTGGATGTGACCAGGCTATTATTACTATTGGATGTGACCAGGCTGTTATTACTATACCTATTGAATGTGACCAGGCTGTTTTTACTATAGCTATTGGATGTGACCAGGCTGTTATGACTATTGAATGTGACCAGGCTGTTATTACTATTGGTTGAAGACCAGGGTGTTATGACTATTGGATGTGACCAGGCTATTATTACTATTGGATGTGACCAGGCTTTTATTACTATTGGTTGATGACCAGGCTGTTATAACTATAACTATTGGATGATGACCAGGCTGTTATTACTATTGGCTGAAGACCAGGCTGTTATGACTATTGGATCTGACCAGGCTGTTATAGCTATCTGATTATGATCAGGCTGTTATAACTATTACTATTGGATGTGACCAGGCTGTTATTACTATTGGATGTGACCAGGCTGTTATTACTATACCTATTGAATGTGACCAGGCTGTTTTTACTATAGCTATTGGATGTGACCAGGCTGTTATGACTATTGAATGTGACCAGTCTGTTAAGACTATTTAATGTGACCAGGCTGTTATTACTATTGGATGTGACCAGGCTGTTATAACTATTACTATTGGATGTGACCAGGCTGTTATAACTATTGGATGTGACCAGGCTGTTATAACTTTTGAATGTGACCAGGCTGTTATTACTTTTGAATGTGACCAGGCTGTTATTACTATTGGATGTGACCAGGCTGTTATAACTATTGAATGTGACCAGGCTGTTATTACTATAACTATTGGATGTGACCAGGCTGTTATAACTATTGGATGATGACCAGGCTGTTATAACTATTGGATGTGACCAGGCTGTTATAACTATTGGATGATGACTAGGCTGTTATAACTATTGGATATGACCAGGCTGTTATAACTATTGGATGTGACCAGGCTGTTATAACTATAACTGTTGGACGATGACCAGGCTGTTATTACTATTGGATGATGACCAGGCTGTTATGACTATTGAATGTGACCAGGCTGTTATAACTATAACTGTTGGACGATGACCAGGCTGTTATTACTATTGGATGATGACCAGGCTGTTATAACTATTACTATTGGATGTGACTAGGCTGTTATAACTATTGGATGTGACCAGGCTGTTATATCTATTGGATGTGACCAGGCTGTTATAACTTTAACTGTTGGACAATGACCAGGCTGTTATTACTATTGGATTATGACCAGGCTGTTATAACTATTACTATTGGATGTTACCAGGCTGTTATAACTATTGGATGTGACCAGGCTGTTATAACTATTGGATGTGACCAGGCTGTTATAACTATTGGATGTGACCCGGCTGTAATAACTATAACTGTTGGACGATGACCAGGCTGTTATTACTATTGGATGATGACCAGGCTGTTATGTCTATAACTATTGGATGATGACCAGGCTGTTATAACTATTGGATGTGATCAGGCTGTTATAACTATAACTGTTGGACGATGACCACGCTGTTATTACTATTGGATGATGACCAGGCTGTTATGTCTACAACTATTGGATGATGGCCAGGCTGTTATGTCTATAACTATTGGATGATGACCAGGCTGTTATAACTATTGGATGATGGCCAGGCTGTTATAACTATTGGATGTGACCAGGATGTTATTACTATAACTATTGGACGATGACCAGGCTGTTATTACTATTGGATGATGACCAGGCTGTTATGTCTATAACTATTGGATGATGCCCAGGCTGTTATAGCTATTGGATGTGACCTGGCGGTTATAACTATTGGATGTGACCAGGCTGTTATAACTATTGGATGTGACCAGGCTGTTATTACTATTGAATGTGACCAGGCTGTTATAACTATTGGATGTGACCAGGCTGTTATAACTATTGGATGTGCCCAGGCTGTTATGACTATTGAATGTGACCAGGCTGTTATTACTATTGGATGTGACCAGGCTGTTATAACTATTGAATGTGACCAGGCTGTTATTACTATAACTATTGGATGTGACCAGGCTGTTATAACTATTGGATGATGACCAGGCTGTTATAACTATTGGGTGTGACCAGGCTGTTATTACTATAACTATTGGATGTGACCAGGCTGTTATAACTATTGGATGTGGCTAGGCTGTTATAACTATTGGATGTGACCAGGCTGTTATAACTATTGGATGATGACCAGGCTGTTATAACTATTGGATGTGACCAGGCTGTTATAACTATAACTGTTGGACGATGACCAGGCTGTTATTACTATTGGATGATGACCAGGCTGTTATGTCTATAACTATTGGATGTGACCAGGCTGTTATAACTATTGGATGTGACCAGGCTGTTATGACTATTGAATGTGACCAGGCTGTTATAACTATAACTGTTGGACGATGACCAGGCTGTTATAACTATTGGATGATGACCAGGCTGTTATAACTATTGGATGTTACCAGGCTGTTAACTATTGGATGTGACCAGGCTGTTATAACTATTGGATGTGACCAGGCTGTTATAACTATTGGATGTGACCAGGCTGTTATAACTATTGGATGTTACCAGGCTGTTATAACTATTGGATGTGACCAGGCTGTTATAACTATTGGATGTGACCAGGCTGTTATAACTATAACTGTTGGACGATGACCAGGCTGTTATTACTATTGGATGATGACCAGGCTGTTATGTCTATAACTATTGGATGATGGCCAGGCTGTTATGTCTATAACTATTGGATGTGACCAGGCTGTTATAACTATTGGATGTGACCAGGCTGTTATGACTATTGAATGTGACCAGGCTGTTATAACTATAACTGTTGGACGATGACCAGGCTGTTATAACTATTGGATGTGACCAGGCTGTTATTACTGTTGGATGTGACAAGGCTGTTATAACTATAACTATTTGATGATGCCCAGGCTGTTATTGCTATTGGATGTGACCAGGCTGTTATAACTATTGGATTATGACCAGGCAGTTATTACTATTGGATGTGACCAGGCTGTTATTACTATTGGATGATGACCAGGCTGTTATAACTATAACTATTGGATGATGACCAGGCTGTTATTACTATTGGTTGAAGACCAGGCTGTTATGGCTATTGGATGTGACCAGGCTGTTATAACTATTGGATTATAACCAGGCAGTTATTACTATTGGATGTGACCAGGTTGTTATTACTATTGGATGTGACCAGGCTGTTATTACTATTGGATGATGACCAGGCTGTTATAACTATAACTATTGGATGATGACCAGGCTGTTATTACTATTGGTTGAAGACCAGGGTGTTATGACTATTGGATGTGACCAGGTTGTTATTACTATTGGATGTGACCAGGCTGTTATAGCTATTGGATTATGATCAGGCTGTTATAACTATTACTATTGGATGTGACCAGGCTGTTATTACTATTGGATTATGACCAGGCAGTTATTACTATTGGATGTGACCAGGCTGTTATTACTATTGGATGTGACCAGGCTGTTATAACTATTGGATTATGACCAGGCTGTTATAACTATTACTATTAGATGTGACCAGGCTCTTAATACTATTGGATGTGACCAGGCTGTTATAACTATTACTATTGGATGTGACCAGGCTGTTATAACTATTACTATTGGATGTGACCGGGCTGTTATAACTATTACTATTGGATGTGACCAGGCTGTTATTACTGTTGGATGTGACAAGGCTGTTATAACTATAACTATTTGATGATGCCCAGGCTGTTATTGCTATTGGATGTGACCAGGCTGTTATAACTATTGGATTATGACCAGGCAGTTATTACTATTGGATGTGACCAGGCTGTTATTACTATTGGATGATGACCAGGCTGTTATAACTATAACTATTGGATGATGACCAGGCTGTTATTACTATTGGTTGAAGACCAGGCTGTTATGGCTATTGGATGTGACCAGGCTGTTATAACTATTGGATTATAACCAGGCAGTTATTACTATTGGATGTGACCAGGTTGTTATTACTATTGGATGTGACCAGGCTGTTATTACTATTGGATGATGACCAGGCTGTTATAACTATAACTATTGGATGATGACCAGGCTGTTATTACTATTGGTTGAAGACCAGGGTGTTATGACTATTGGATGTGACCAGGTTGTTATTACTATTGGATGTGACCAGGCTGTTATAGCTATTGGATTATGATCAGGCTGTTATAACTATTACTATTGGATGTGACCAGGCTGTTATTACTATTGGATGTGACCAGGCTGTTATTACTATACCTATTGAATGTGACCAGGCTGTTTTTACTATAGCTATTGGATGTGACCAGGCTGTTATGACTATTGAATGTGACCAGGCTGTTATGACTATTGAATGTGACCAGTCTGTTAAGACTATTTAATGTGACCAGGCTGTTATTACTATTGGATGTGACCAGGCTGTTATAACTATTACTATTGGATGTGACCAGGCTGTTATTACTATTGGATGATGACCAGGCTGTTATAACTATAACTATTGGATGATGACCAGGCTGTTATAACTATTGGATGATGACTAGGCTGTTATAACTATTGGATATGACCAGGCTGTTATAACTATTGGATGTGACCAGGCTGTTATAACTATAACTGTTGGACGATGACCAGGCTGTTATTACTATTGGATGATGACCAGGCTGTTATGACTATTGAATGTGACCAGGCTGTTATAACTATAACTGTTGGACGATGACCAGGCTGTTATTACTATTGGATGATGACCAGGCTGTTATAACTATTACTATTGGATGTGACTAGGCTGTTATAACTATTGGATGTGACCAGGCTGTTATAACTATTGGATGTGATCAGGCTGTTATAACTTTAACTGTTGGACGATGACCAGGCTGTTATTACTATTGGATTATGACCAGGCTGTTATAACTATTACTATTGGATGTTACCAGGCTGTTATAACTATTGGATGTGACCAGGCTGTTATAACTATTGGATGTGACCAGGCTGTTATAACTATTGGATGTGACCCGGCTGTTATAACTATAACTGTTGGACGATGACCAGGCTGTTATTACTATTGGATGATGACCAGGCTGTTATGTCTATAACTATTGGATGATGACCAGGCTGTTATAACTATTGGATGTGATCAGGCTGTTATAACTATAACTGTTGGACGATGACCACGCTGTTATTACTATTGGATGATGACCAGGCTGTTATGTCTACAACTATTGGATGATGGCCAGGCTGTTATTACTATTGGATGTGACCAGGCTGTTATTACTATTGGATGATGACCAGGCTGTTATAACTATAACTATTGGATGATGACCAGGCTGTTATTACTATTGGTTGAAGACCAGGCTGTTATGGCTATTGGATGTGACCAGGCTGTTATAACTATTGGATTATAACCAGGCAGTTATTACTATTGGATGTGACCAGGTTGTTATTACTATTGGATGTGACCAGGCTGTTATTACTATTGGATGATGACCAGGCTGTTATAACTATAACTATTGGATGATGACCAGGCTGTTATTACTATTGGTTGAAGACCAGGGTGTTATGACTATTGGATGTGACCAGGCTATTATTACTATTGGATGTGACCAGGCTGTTATTACTATACCTATTGAATGTGACCAGGCTGTTTTTACTATAGCTATTGGATGTGACCAGGCTGTTATGACTATTGAATGTGACCAGGCTGTTATTACTATTGGTTGAAGACCAGGGTGTTATGACTATTGGATGTGACCAGGCTATTATTACTATTGGATGTGACCAGGCTTTTATTACTATTGGTTGATGACCAGGCTGTTATAACTATAACTATTGGATGATGACCAGGCTGTTATTACTATTGGCTGAAGACCAGGCTGTTATGACTATTGGATCTGACCAGGCTGTTATAGCTATCTGATTATGATCAGGCTGTTATAACTATTACTATTGGATGTGACCAGGCTGTTATTACTATTGGATGTGACCAGGCTGTTATTACTATACCTATTGAATGTGACCAGGCTGTTTTTACTATAGCTATTGGATGTGACCAGGCTGTTATGACTATTGAATGTGACCAGTCTGTTAAGACTATTTAATGTGACCAGGCTGTTATTACTATTGGATGTGACCAGGCTGTTATAACTATTACTATTGGATGTGACCAGGCTGTTATAACTATTGGATGTGACCAGGCTGTTATAACTTTTGAATGTGACCAGGCTGTTATTACTTTTGAATGTGACCAGGCTGTTATTACTATTGGATGTGACCAGGCTGTTATAACTATTGAATGTGACCAGGCTGTTATTACTATAACTATTGGATGTGACCAGGCTGTTATAACTATTGGATGATGACCAGGCTGTTATAACTATTGGATGTGACCAGGCTGTTATAACTATTGGATGATGACTAGGCTGTTATAACTATTGGATATGACCAGGCTGTTATAACTATTGGATGTGACCAGGCTGTTATAACTATAACTGTTGGACGATGACCAGGCTGTTATTACTATTGGATGATGACCAGGCTGTTATGACTATTGAATGTGACCAGGCTGTTATAACTATAACTGTTGGACGATGACCAGGCTGTTATTACTATTGGATGATGACCAGGCTGTTATAACTATTACTATTGGATGTGACTAGGCTGTTATAACTATTGGATGTGACCAGGCTGTTATATCTATTGGATGTGACCAGGCTGTTATAACTTTAACTGTTGGACAATGACCAGGCTGTTATTACTATTGGATTATGACCAGGCTGTTATAACTATTACTATTGGATGTTACCAGGCTGTTATAACTATTGGATGTGACCAGGCTGTTATAACTATTGGATGTGACCAGGCTGTTATAACTATTGGATGTGACCGGCTGTAATAACTATAACTGTTGGACGATGACCAGGCTGTTATTACTATTGGATGATGACCAGGCTGTTATGTCTATAACTATTGGATGATGACCAGGCTGTTATAACTATTGGATGTGATCAGGCTGTTATAACTATAACTGTTGGACGATGACCACGCTGTTATTACTATTGGATGATGACCAGGCTGTTATGTCTACAACTATTGGATGATGGCCAGGCTGTTATGTCTATAACTATTGGATGATGACCAGGCTGTTATAACTATTGGATGATGGCCAGGCTGTTATAACTATTGGATGTGACCAGGATGTTATTACTATAACTATTGGACGATGACCAGGCTGTTATTACTATTGGATGATGACCAGGCTGTTATGTCTATAACTATTGGATGATGCCCAGGCTGTTATAGCTATTGGATGTGACCTGGCGGTTATAACTATTGGATGTGACCAGGCTGTTATAACTATTGGATGTGACCAGGCTGTTATTACTATTGAATGTGACCAGGCTGTTATAACTATTGGATGTGACCAGGCTGTTATAACTATTGGATGTGCCCA
>NC_088224.1:700908-733408 GCF_036934945.1 Oncorhynchus masou masou
CAATTAGACCCAACCAAATCATGAGAAAACAAAACGACATTTTACTTGACACATTGGACACACAAGTTATAAGTTATCAGTGAAATAATCTTGTCTGTAATCAATTGTTGGAAAAATTACTTGTTTCATGAACAAAATGGATGTCCTAACCGACTTGCCAAAACTATAGTTTGTTAACAAGAAATTGGTGGAGTGTCTGAAAAATTAGTTTTAATGACTCTGTAAGTGTAAGTAAACTAGTTTTAATGACTCTAAGTGTAAGTAAACTTCCGACCTAAGTGTAAGTAAATTAGTTTTAATGACTCTAAGTGTAAGTAAATTAGTTTTAATGACTCTAAGTGTAAGTAAATTAGTTTTAATGACTCTAAGTGTAAGTAAACTTCCGACCTAAGTGTATGTAAACTAGTTTTAATGACTCCAACCTAAGTGGATGTAAACTAGTTTTAATGACTCCAACCTAAGTGTAAGTAAACTAGTTTTAATGACTCCAACCTAAGTGTAAGTAAACTAGTTTTAATGACTCCAAACTAAGTGTAAGTAAACTTCCGACTTCAACTGTATAAGTTGAAGGGGGTGGGGCTCATGCTGCATCCCTGTCTCACCCCACGGCCTTGAAGAAAGAAATCTGTGTTTATTAGCTGCACACGTGTTGTTTGTTTTCAATGATTTTGTCATTTCCTCCCCGAGCTTTCCATTAATGTGTATAAATGATTTTTTTTAAATCAGCAAAGCATGAGAAGACTTTGCTTTTGGTTTGTCTGTCAATTAGGGTGTGTCGGGTGAATACGTGGTCTGTTGCAAGGTATTTTGGTAAGAAGCCATGTTGACATTTGATTCCACAGTAATTAATACTGTATTAATTGGTCTTCTGTGGATTGAGGTGGTCAGTCCTTGGTTCCAAATATTTGGGAAGATGCCATAGATGAGGATAATATTGAAGAGTTTAAAAACAGCTCTATTGCTCTTTCTCTCTCTCTCTTTATCTCTCTCTCTCTGTATCTCTCTCTCTCTGTATCTCTCTCTCTCTCTGTATCGCTCTCTCCCTCTCTCTTTATCTCTCTCTCTCTCTCTCTTTATCTCTCTCTTTCTCTCTCTGTCTCTCTCTCTCTTTATCTCTCTCTCTCTGTATCTCTCTCTCTCTCTGTATCGCTCTCTCCCCCTCTCTCTCTCTCTGTTTCTCTCTCTCTCACCCTCCCTCCCTCCATCCCTTCCTCTCCAGCCTGGTAAGGACTTAGGGCTCAGCACTCACTCTGAAATTGACTACAGCTGTGGTAAAGCAGGGGGGGGGGGGGGGTAGAGAGAGGTCATGAGTGCATTAACTTTTCCAGAACCTTTTATCAAAAATATTTATTTTGAGTCAGATAACTAATAGACTTTTTCACAAGGACCTAATAAAAGATTCTGCTCTCTACAACAAACCCTTCACTTGAAAATCAAAACAACAAAAATACAACCTGGATTTTGGACAAAATGACCAGGAAAGGTTCTTACCACCAAGCTATACTTAAAACCAAGAAGTAAAAGGTGTTACAATAATCTCTAGATATTTGACTTTATAAAGACTGAATGGTTAGTGAAGACTAAAGAGCTGCCAAGCTTTCTAGGACTGGACAGACATCCCATCTGTAACAGTCATTTACACTGAGGGGTGAGGTGGAAAAGCCCTTGAATCAAACATTGGCAAAGGTGATTCAGAACCACCCACATGCAGAGGCATCTAAGGCACCCTACTCCATGGTTTCCAAAGGTGATTCAGAACCACCCACATGCAGAGGCATCTAAGGCACCCTACTCCATGGCTTCCTAATACCCCTGCTGCTGCTTCCTTACACCCCTGATGCTTCCTTATACCCCTGCTGCTGCTTCCTTACACCCCCGATGCTTCCTTACACCCCTGCTGCTGCTTCCTTACACCCCTGATGCTTCCTTATACCCCATGCTGCTGCTTCCTTATACCCATGCTGCTTCCTTACACCCTGATGCTTCCTTACACCCCTGCTGCTTCCTTACACCCCTGATGCTTCCTTACACCCCTGATGCTTCCTTACACCCCTGATGCTTCCTTACACCCCTGATGCTTCCTTACACCCCTGATGCTTCCTTACACCCCTGATGCTTCCTTATACCCCTGCTGCTGCTTCCTTATACCCCTGCTGCTTCCTTATACCCCTGCTGCTTCCTTATACCCCTGCTGCTTCCTTACACCCCTGCTGCTTCCTTATACCCCTGCTGCTTCCTTATACCCCTGCTGCTTCCTTATACCCCTGCTGCTTCCTTATACCCCTGCTGCTTCCTTATACCCCTGCTGCTTCCTTATACCCCTGCTGCTTCCTTATACCCCTGCTGCTTCCTTATACCCCTGCTGCTGCTTCCTTATACCCCTGCTGCTTCCTTACACCCCTGCTGCTTCCTTACACCCCTGTGCAGAGCCTATCGTAGTACAATTCACCACACTGTATGACAGAGTACAAACACAAAAATCCTCAGGGACAATCCAGAGGCACTGTTAAAGACTACCAGAACTGAGTTACAGTAAAACATACAAACCAGAACTGAGTTACAGTAAAACATACAAACCAGAACTGAGTTACAGTAAAACATACAAACCAGAACTGAGTTACAGTATAACATACAAACCCTCCTTCCCAAAAAGGCCTGTGGTGTTGATGGTATATTAAACGAAATGATAAAATATACAAACCACAAATTCAAATGGGATATACTTAAATGCTTTAACATCAACCTTGGCATCTCCTCACAAATGTGGAACTAAGGTCTGATCATATTAACATTTGAGACAAATTTGACCCCAATAATTACAGTGGAATCTGCGTCAACAGTAACCGCTGAAAAATCCTTAACAGCAGACTCCAACATTTTTGTTCAGTGAAATCAATGTCCTGAGCAAATATCAAATTGGCTTCTTACCAAAATATCACACGACAGACCACGTATACACCGTCCACTACGTATTGACAAACAAACAAAACAAAAGCAATGTCTTCTCATTCTTTGTTGATTTCCAAATAGCTGTTGACACGAGGGCCTGCTATACAATTTGATGAAAAGTGGTGTTGGGTGGAAAATATACAATATTATACAATTGATGTGCACAAGAACAAGTGTGCAGGTGAAGGCACTCTAATAGTCTACAACACCTGGCCTCACCCTACTCTAATAGTCTACAACACCTGGCCTCACCCTACTCTAATAGTCTACAACACCTGGCCTCACCCTACTCTAATAGTCTACAACACCTGGCCTCACTCTACTCTAATAGTCTACAACACCCAGCCTCACCCTACTCTAATAGTCTACAACACCTGGCCTCACCCTACTCTAATAGTCTACAACACCTGGCCTCACCCTACTCTAATAGTCTACAACACCCGGCCTCACCCTACTCTAATAGTCTACAACACCTGGCCTCACCCTACTCTAATAGTCTACAACACCTGGCCTCACCCTACTCTAATAGTCTAAAACACCCGGCCTCACCCTACTCTAATAGTCTACAACACCTGGCCTCACCCTACTCTAATAGTCTACAACACCCGGCCTCACCCTACTCTAATAGTCTACAACACCTGGCATCACCCTACTCTAATAGTCTACAACACCCGGCCTCACCCTACTCTAATAGTCTACAACACCCGGCCTCACCCTACTCTAATAGTCTACAACACCTGGCTTCACCCTACTCTAATAGTCTACAACACCTGGACTCACCCTACTCTAATAGTCTACAACACCTGGCCTCACCCTACTCTAATAGTCTACAACACCTGGCTTCACCCTACTCTAATAGTCTACAACACCTGGCCTCACCCTACTCTAATAGTCTACAACACCTGGCTTCACCCTACTCTAATAGTCTACAACACCTGGACTCACCCTACTCTAATAGTCTACAACACCTGGCCTCACCCTACTCTAATAGTCTACAACACCTGGCCTCACCCTACTCTAATAGTCTACAACACCTGGCTTCACCCTACTAGATTCTGAAGTCAAATGTATACTTTTTGATGATGATCTGGTGCTTCTGTCCCCAACCAAGGTGGGCCTACAGCAGCACCTAGATCTTCTGCACAGATTCTGTCAGACCTGGGCCCTGACAGTAAATCTCAGTAAGACCAAAATAATGGTGTTCCAAAAAAGGTCCAGTCACCAGGACCACAAATACAAATTACATCTAGATACTGTTGCCCTAGAGCACACAAAAAGCTATACATACCTTGGCCTAAACATCAGCGCCACAGGTAAGGTGACTTCCACAATGCTGTGAACGATCTAAAGAGACCAGGAAAGAAAAGCCTTCTACAGCATCAAAAGGAACATAAATTTGATATTCCAAGTAGTATATTGTTAAAAATCCTTCAATCAGTTAAAGAACCCATTGCCCTTTATGGTTGTGAGGTCTGGGGTCACCAACAAAGAATTCACAAAATAGGACAAACACCAAATTGAGACTCTGCACGCAGAATTCTGTAAAAAAAAAAAAGATCCTGTGTACAACGTAGAACACCTGTAACGGCGTTCTTCGTTTGTCAAAAGAGAGTCGGACCGAAATGCAGCGTGTTGGTAACTCATGTTTTTAATGAAGAAAAAACGGAACTATACATGAAACAACTAATAAATACAAAACAACAAAACGGAACGTGAAACCTAATTACAGCCTATCTGGTGAAACTACACAGAGACAGGAACAATCACCCACGAAATACAAAGTGAAACCCAGGCTACCTAAATACGGTTCCAAATCAGAGACAACGAGTGTTATGTACTTGAGTGAAGACCCAAAAGCGGTTTTAACAGAAAACAGAGTTCTTTAATGAAAAAACAGGAATGGCATAAATCCTCTTCCAACGTAGTCAATGGAACAAAAAGAACGTTAGTATAATGCAGGATGCACCTGCCAGGCAGACTCCGACAGGATAGGACAAGGTGGAAGCAAACGCGACGACAGCTTGCTTCTGGCATCAAAAACACAAACAAGAATCAGACACTGAAAGTAGCAGGAACAGAGAGAGAAATAGAGACCTAATCAGAGGGGAAGAGAGAACAGGTGGGAAAGAGGAAAGAGCTAGTTAGGGGAGATGTAGAACAGCTGAAGAATGAGAGACAGAGAAGGTAACCTAAAAGACCAGCAGAGAGAGACAGAGTGAAGAGAAGACAGGAACAGACATAACAAGACATGACAGTACCCCCCCCACTCACCGAGGCGCCTCCTGGCGCACTCGAGGAGGAAACCTGGCGGCAACGGAGGAAATCATCGATCAGCGAACGGTCCAGCACGTCCCGAGAGGGAACCCAACTCCTCTCCTCAGGACCGTACCCCTCCCAATCCACTAGGTACTGATGACCACGGCCCCCGAGGGCGCATGTCCAAAATCTTACGAACCCTGTAGATGGGTGCGCCCTCGACAAGGATGGGGGGAGGGACGAGCGGGGGCGCGAAGAACGGGCTTAACACAGGAGACATGGAAGATCGGGTGAACGCGACGAAGATAGCGCGGGAGAGAAGTCGCACTGCGACAGGATTAATGACCTGAGAAATACGGAACGGACCAATGAACCGCGGGGCCAACTTGCGGAAGCTGTCTTAAGGGGAAGGTTCTGAGTGGAGAGCCATACTCTCTGACCGCAACAATATCTAGGACTCTTGGTCCTACGCTTACATGGCCCTCACAGTCTGCGCCCTATTACGGCAAAGTGCCGACCTGACCCCCTTCCAGGTGCGCTCGCAACGCTGGACAAAAGCCTGAGCGGAGGGACGCAGGACTCGGCGAGCTGAGATGAGAACAGCGGAGGCTGGTACCCGAGGCTACACTGAAAAGGGGATAGACCGGTAGCAGACGAGGAAGCGAGTTGTGGGCGTACTCTGCCCAGGGGAGCTGTTCTGACCAAGACGCAGGGTTACGAAAAGAAAGACTGCGTAAAATGCGACCAACAGTCTGATTGGCCCGTTCGGCTTGACCGTTAGACTGGGGATGAAAGCCGGACGAGAGACTGACGGAAGCCCCAATCAAACGGCAAAACTCCCTCCAAAATTGAGACGTGAACTGCGGGCCTCTGTCGGAAACGACGTCAGACGGAAGGCCATGAATTCGGAAAACATTCTCGATAATGATCTGAGCCGTCTCCTTAGCAGAAGGGAGCTTATCGAGAGGAATGAAATGAGCCGCCTTAGAGAATCTATCGACAACCGTAAGAATAACTGTCTTCCCCGCTGATGAAGGCAGTCCGGTGATAAAATCTAAAGCGATGTGAGACCACGGTCGAGAGGGAATGGGAAGCGGTCTGAGACGGCCGGCAGGAGGAGAGTTCCCAGATTTAGTCTGCGCGCAGACCGAACAAGCGGCGACAAATCGACGCGCGTCACGTTCCGAGTGGGCCACCAGAAACGCTGGCGAATGGAAGCGAGCGTACCCGAACGCCGGGGTGGCCGGCTAACTTGGCAGAGTGGGCCCACTGAAGAACGGCCGGACGAGTAGGAACGGGAACGAACAGAAGGTTCCTAGGACAAGCTCGCGGCGACGGAGTGTGAGCGAGTGCTTGCTTTACCTGCCTCTCAATTCCCCAGACAGTCAACCCGACAACACGCCCCTCAGGGAGAATCCCCTCGGGGTCGGTGGAGACCTCAGAAGAACTGAAGAGACGAGATAAAGCATCAGGCTTGGTGTTTTTGAGCCCGGACGATAAGAAATAACAAACTCGAAACGAGCGAAAAACAGAGCCCAACGAGCCTGACGCGCATTAAGTCGTTTGGCTGAACGGATGTACTCAAGGTTCCTATGGTCAGTCCAAACGACAAAAGGAACGGTCGCCCCCTCCAACCACTGTCGCCATTCGCCTAGGGCTAAGCGGATGGCGAGCAGTTCGCGATTACCAACATCATAGTTACGTTCTGACGGCGATAAGCGATGAGAGAAAAACGCGCAAGGATGGACCTTGCCGTCAGAGAGAGAGCGCTGAGAAAGAATGGCTCCCACGCCCACCTCTGACGCGTCAACCTCAACAACAAACTGTCTAGAGATGTCAGGTGTAACAAGAATAGGTGCGGATGTAAAACGATTCTTAAGAAGATCAAAAGCTCCCTGGGCGGAAACGGACCACTTAAAGCACGTCTTAACAGAAGTAATTTCACCCCGTAGTGGACAAAAATGAATGGCAAGTTATTGGCATTGGCCAAACCATGCACACATTGGCCAATACCACCCAAAGCGGCGTTGATTCATGCAAAGTTTACTGCTATTGCCATATGGGTATTGCCAGTTGTAACACTTCAAAAATCCAACAGGTGGCGATTGCACTCCACCATGGTTTTTCATATTGGTATTGGACTCCAAGTCAACATCCAAAAGCCAAATTTTGAAAAAACGAATTTTTGAAAAAAACGTATCACCCCTTAAAAAAGTGCTTTCTGGACCGTTTTTCGAAATTCTTTCGCTTTTTTTGACAATTACACATGTATAAGAACTGTATGAAAATACTTTTGTCCAATTTTATTAACATAATTTTTTTAATTTTTTTACTTGCGCATATTGCATATGTTTTGTCCATTTGCAATATGATTTCATAGGAAGTCAGAAGTCAAAAGTCAAAAATTCTTAAATTTCATAAAAAACTTCACACACCCCTAAAAAAGTGCTTTCTGGACCGTTTTTCGAAATTTTTTCGCATTTTGTGTCAGTTACACACGTATAAGAACTGTATCAACATACTTTAGTCATATTTTATTATCATAATTTTTTTTTTTTTTTTTTACTTGCGCATATTGCATGTGTTTTGTCCATCTGCAATATGATTTCATAGGAAGTCAGAAGTCAAAAGTCAAAAATTATTAAATTTCATAAAAAACTTCACACACCCCTAAAAAAGTGCTTTCTGGACCGTTTTTCGAAATTTTTCGAATTTTGTGTCAGTTACACACGTATAAGAACTGTATCAACATACTTTAGTCATATTTTATTATTATAATGTTTTTTTTTTTTTTTTGCTTGTGCATAAGGCATATGTTTTGTGGGGGCCAAATGTCATAAGAAATTTGACATGCTCAAAAATCCTTCAGAAATGCAAAATTGACTGGCCTGATGAACTCGGGATGGCCGGGCAGTGATTGTTGTTCCTTTCAATCACTCGTGGTGTTGATTTCATCATGTCCATTTGTTTATGTTTTCTCACTTTTGCAAAGTCACTGTGCATTTGCCATATGGTTAACTGGGCATTCACCATCACCAATTTGTCATGCCATAAAAATCATGCAGGAATGCCAAATTGACTGGCCCGATGAACTCGGGATGGCTGGGCAGTGATTCTGGTACCTCTCCATCGCTCGTTTGGGTTGATTTCAGAATGTCGCTTTTGGTGATGGTACCTCACTGTTAAAACATATTGCAAATGTTCCTTACTTTTTCAAAGTCACTGAAAATTTTGCAGGAATGCCAAATTGACTGGCCCGATGACCTCGGGATGGCTGGGAATGCAGTGATACTGGTAGTGATACCTCTCCATGGCTCGTTTGGGTTGATTTCAGAATGTCGCTTTTGGTGATGGTACCTCACTGTTAAAACATATTGCAAATGTTCCTTACTTTTGCAAAGTCACTGAAAATTTTTGCAGGAATGCCAAATTGACTGGCCCGATGAAGTCGGGATGGCTTGGCAGTGATTCTGGTACCTCTCCATCGCTCGTTAGGGTTGATTCCAGAATGTCCATTTGGTGATTTTTCTCACTCTTTCAAAGTCACTGTGCATTTGCCATATGGTTAACTGGGCAGTCACCATCACCAATTTGTCATGCTATAAAAATCATGCAGGAATGCCAAATTGACTGGCCCGATGACCTCGGGATGGCTGGGCAGTGATACTGGTACCTCTCCATGGCTCGTTTGGGTTGATTTCAGAATGTCGCTTTTGGTGATGGTACCTCACTGTTAAAACATATTGCAAATGTTCCTTACTTTTTCAAAGTCACTGAAAATTTTGCAGGAATGCCAAATTGACTGGCCCGATGACCTCGGGATGGCTGGGCAGTGATACTGGTACCTCTCCATGGCTCGTTTGGGTTGATTTCAGAATGTCGCTTTTGGTGATGGTACCTCACTGCTTAAAACATATTGCAAATGTTCCTTACTTTTACTTTTGCAAAGTCACTGAAAATTCACTTGCAGGAATGCCAAATTGACTGGCCCGATGACCTCGGGATGGCTGGGCAGTGATTCTGGTACCTCTCCATCGCTCGTTTGGGCTGATTTCAGAATGTCCATTTGGTGATTTTTCTCACTCTTTCAAAGTCACTGTGCATTTGCCATATGGTTAACTGGGCAGTCACCATCACCAATTTGTCATGCTAAAAAATCATGCAGGAATGCCAAATTGACTGGCCCGATGACCTCAGGGATGGCTGGGCAGTGATACTGGTACCTCTCCATGGCTCGTTTGGGTTGATTTCAGAATGTCGCTTTTGGTGATGGTACCTCACTGTTAAAACATATTGCAAATGTTCCTTACTTTTGCAAAGTCACTGAAAATTTTTTGCAGGAATGCCAAATTGACTGGCCCGATGAACTCGGGATGGCTGGGCAGTGATTTCTGGTACCTCTCCATCGCTCGTTTGGGTTGATTTCAGAATGTCCATTTTGGTGATTTTTCCTCACTCTTTCAAAGTCACTGTGCATTTGCCATATGGTTAACTGGGCAGTCACCATCAAATTTGTCATGCTGATAAAAATCATGCAGGAATGCCAAATTGACTGGCCCGATGACCTCGGGATGGCTGGGCAGTGATACTGGTACCTCTCCATGGCTCGTTTGGGTTGATTTCAGAATGTCGCTTTTGGTGATGGTACCTCACCGCTTAAACATATTGCTAATGGACAAGAGTCACCTGCAAGTCACTGTCCATCAGTCAATTTGATATCATTCAAAGCTAACTATTGGAGGCACTGTCAGTCTCTACGCACCCCAATGATACGTCCCTCCATCCATGTTGTGTATCTGTGTGATTTAGTTTTCCTTTGAATTTTTATGGGAAAAATGACTGATTTACAGTTCATGGGGGTTGCCTAATCATATATATGAAGTTTTGGAAAGATCTGATATTTTTAACCCCTCCAAACAGCCCATGAGACACCAATTATGGCACTTCCGGTTGGCACAGGAAGCTGTAACTCAACATACATCCTCATTGGGCTATTCCATTAGAGAATCCTGAGTTTTAAGTCTTTACCATGAAAACTGACTGATTTACACAGGGTTCAATGCACTATGTCCATCAAATTGCAGGCAGTGTATGGGTATACACTTTTAGGGCGATTTGGACCACTTCCGGTTGGTCCAGGAAGCTTAGAATCGACACAGGTAGACCTTATAGTGGTCTGATGGACTGGTACCAAAGACAGGTTCATACAACATTCATAACCCATATAGACTCCAGGTTGTATTTAGTGGAGCAGCCAATATATTCCTATGGGGAGAGAAGTCAATGAACACTGTTTTTATGTAAACACCTTCTTTTGACTGTGAAGGGTTAATGTCACACGGTCAAGGATAGGCTTGGACAGATCAGGAGGACCTTAGGAACAGTCCTGTGGTTGAATTGTCTTTCTAAACCTAACGGTTCCGCCGCTGTCACCCAAAATCAAATGACGTACTGGTGAAGGCTTCATATTGGGCCTATTTTTCTCATGGTCGCCGCGCTCAGACCGAGCGAGCTACGGTCAAGCGGGGCACCTCGTTGGACTCGGCACAGTCTGGACACTATGGTCATGCCATTGTTTGTGTTGATTTCAGAATGTCCATTTGGTCATGTTTTCTCACTTTTGCAAAGTCACTGTGCATTTGCCATATGGTTAACTGGGCAGTCACCATCACCAATTTGTCATGCCATAAAAATCATGCAGGAATGCCAAATTGACTGGCCCGATGACATAGGGATGTCTGGGCAGTGATTTTGGTACCTCTCCATGGCTCGTTTGGGTTGATTTCAGAATGTCGCTTTTGGTGATGGTACCTCACTGTTAAAACATATTGCAAATGTTCCTTACTTTTGCAAAGTCACTGAAAATTTTGCAGGAATGCCAAATTGACTGGCCCGATGACCTCGGGATGGCTGGGCAGTGATACTGGTACCTCTCCATGGCTCGTTTGGGTTGATTTCAGAATGTCGCTTTTGGTGATGGTACCTCACTGTTAAAACATATTGCAAATGTTCCTTACTTTTGCAAAGTCACTGAAAATTTTTGCAGGAATGCCAAATTGACTGGCCCGATGACCTCGGGATGGCTGGGCAGTGATTCTGGTACCTCTCCATCGGTTTGGGTTGATTTCAGAATGTCCATTTGGTGATTTTTCTCACTCTTTCAAAGTCACTGTGCATTTGCCATATGGTTAACTGGGCAGTCACCATCACCAATTTGTCATGCCATAAAAATCATGCAGGAATGCCAAATTGACTGGCCCGATGACCTCAGGATGGCTGGGCAGTGATTTTGGTACCTCTCCATGGCTCGTTTGGGTTGATTTCAGAATGATGGTACCTCACTGTTAAAACATATTGCAAATGTTCCTTACTTTTGCAAAGTCACTGAAAATTTTTGCAGGAATGCCAAATTGACTGGCCCGATGACCTCGGGATGGCTGGGCAGTGATACTGGTACCTCTCCATGGCTCGTTTGGGTTGATTTCAGAATGTCGCTTTTGGTGATGGTACCTCACTGTTAAAACATATTGCAAATGTTCCTTACTTTTGCAAAGTCACTGAAAATTTTTGCAGGAATGCCAAATTGACTGGCCCGATGAACTCGGGATGGCTTGGCAGTGATTCTGGTACCTCTCCATCACTCGTTAGGGTTGATTTCAGAATGTCCATTTGGTGATTTTTCTCACTTTTCAAAGTCACTGTGCATTTGCCATATGGTTAACTGGGCAGTCACCATCACCAATTTGTCATGCCATAAAAATCATGCAGGAATGCCAAATTGACTGGCCCGATGACATAGGGATGTCTGGGCAGTGATACTGGTACCTCTCCATCGCTCGTTTGGGTTGATTTCAGAATGTCGCTTTTGGTGATGGTACCTCACCACTTAAACATATTGCTAATGGACAAGAGTCACCTGCAAGTCACCGTCCATCAGTCAATTTGATATCATTCTGACACCAAACTGATACAAACTGACACCAAACCCACTTTTCCCAACTCATTTAGGAGCCAAGTATAACATACTTCAGAGCTGGCCCAAAATTCACAAGGCCTTCGGTACAAAACATTAAAAAACCATAAAACACATAGTTACTTTCTAGCTGCGGGGCCAGTTCGGACATTATGTGTAGTCCTATGTGAGGCGACCCCGAATCCCGAGTTTCGGCCCGATAGGTCATTTGGTGTCCGAGTAAAAGCCTAATTGGTGCTGAAAATCCACTTTTTTCAATGCCTTGCTACGGGGTCCTTGAATGAGCTATCGGACCGAGATGTTGGGTTCTGTCTCTATGGGCCGAGACGGTCACAATGCACCTAGTCTTGTGTCTCTGGGACATTTCTAAATGTCGCCATTTTCGTAATGGTCAAAATGAATTGAAGTCATTGCAAATGTTCGACGCTGTTTCTCGGTCCGAGAACATTCTAGAGCGCCGTAACTCACCACGCACTATCTACCTGAGGTCTAGAACAGGATTCTAAAGTTTCGGAACTCTAGGTCTGACGGTTCTTTTTTAGCTCGAACAAAGCTAACTATTGGAGGCACTGTCAGTCTCTACACACCCCAATACGTCCCTCCATCCAAGTTGTGTATCTGTGTGATTTATTTTTCCTTTGAATTTTTATGGGAAAAATGACTGATTTACAGTTCATGGGGGTTGTCTAATCACACATATGAAGTTTTGGACAGATCTGATTTTTTTAACCCTTCCAAACAGCCCCTGAGTCACCAATTATGGCACTTCCGGTTGGCACAGGAAGCTATAAATACACACATGTCTTGACTGACATAGAAACCTAGGGAATCCTGAGTTTTAAGTCTTTAAGTTGAGAATTGACTGATCTACACAGGGTTGAATAATGCAGAGGCCTCGGCACCTTTCGAGGTGATGTACATCCAAATACCTTTTGGGTCAATTTAACCACTTCCGGTTGCTCCAGGAAGCTTAGAATCGACACAGGTAGACCTCATAGTGGTCTGATGGAATGTCATAGAAGACAGGTTCATACAGCATTCATAACCCATAAAGACCCCAGGTTGTATTTAGGGGAGCAGGCAATGTATTCCTATGGGAGAGAAGTCAATGCACACTGTTTTTTTGTAAACACCTTCTTTTAACTGTGAAAGGTTAATGCCACACAGTCAAGGTTAGGCTTGCACAGATCAGGAGGACCTTAGGAACAGTCCTGTGTTTGAATTGTCCTTCTAAACCTAACGGTTCCGCCGCTGTCACCCAAAATCAAATGACATTGTGGTGCAGGCTTCATTGTGGGCCTATTTTTCTCATGGTCGCTGCGCTCAGACCGAGCGAGCTACGGTCAAGCGGGGCACCTCGTTGGACTCGGCACGGCCTTGGGATTATGTTTATGCCATTGCCTGCTCTCTGTGTCTTTAAACACCACGCTTTGTCACTCCATCCTTGCTGTGTGTGTGTGTGAGAGCTTTTCTTTGACATCTGTTGGGAAAAATGACTGATTTACAGTTCATGGGGGTTGTCTAATCACACATATGAAGTTTTGGACAGATCTGATTTTTTTAACCCTTCCAAACAGCCCCTGAGTCACCAATTATGGCACTTCCGGTTGGCACAGGAAGCTATAAATACACACATGTCTTGACTGACATAGAAACCTAGGGAATCCTGAGTTTTAAGTCTTTAAGTTGAGAATTGACTGATCTACACAGGGTTGAATAATGCAGAGGCCTCGGCACCTTTCGAGGTGATGTACATCCAAATACCTTTTGGGTCAATCTAACCACTTCCGGTTGCTCCAGGAAGCTTAGAATCGACACAGGTAGACCTCATAGTGGTCTGATGGAATGTCATAGAAGACAGGTTCATACAGCATTCATAACCCATAAAGACCCCAGGTTGTATTTAGGGGAGCAGGCAATGTATTCCTATGGGGAGAGAAGTCAATGCACACTGTTTTTTTGTAAACACCTTCTTTTAACTGTGAAAGGTTAATGCCACACAGTCAAGGTTAGGCTTGCACAGATCGGGAGGACCTTAGGAACAGTCCTGTGTTTGAATTGTCCTTCTAAACCTAACGGTTCCGCCGCTGTCACCCAAAATCCAATGACATTGTGGTGCAGGCATCATTGTGGGCCTATTTTTCTCATGGTCGCTGCGCTCAGACCGAGCGAGCTACGGTCAAGAGGGGCACCTCGTTGGACTCGGCACGGCCTTGGGATTATGTTTATGCCATTGCCTGCTCTCTGTGTCTTTAAACACCACGCTTTGTCACTCCATCCTTGCTGTGTGTGTGTGTGAGAGCTTTTCTTTGACATCTGTTGGGAAAAATGACTGATTTACAGTTCATGGGGGTTGTCTAATCACACATATGAAGTTTTGGACAGATCTGATTTTTTAACCCTTCCAAACAGCCCATGAGACACCAATTATGGCACTTCCGGTTGGCACAGGAAGCTGTAACTCAACATACATCCTCATTGGGCTATTCCATTAGAGAATCCTGAGTTTTAAGTCTTTACCATGAAAACTGACTGATTTACACAGGGTTCAATGCACTATGTCCATCAAATTGCAGGCAGTGTATGGGTATACACTTTTAGGGCGATTTGAACCACTTCCGGTTGGTCCAGGAAGCTTAGAATCGACACAGGTAGACCTTATAGTGGTCTGATGGACTGGTACCAAAGACAGGTTCATACAACATTCATAACCCATATAGACTCCAGGTTGTATTTAGTGGAGCAGCCAATATATTCCTATGGGGAGAGAAGTCAATGAACACTGTTTTTATGTAAACACCTTCTTTTGACTGTGAAGGGTTAATGTCACACGGTCAAGGATAGGCTTGGACAGATCAGGAGGACCTTAGGAACAGTCCTGTGGTTGAATTGTCTTTCTAAACCTAACGGTTCCGCCGCTGTCACCCAAAATCAAATGACGTACTGGTGAAGGCTTCATATTGGGCCTATTTTTCTCATGGTCGCCGCGCTCAGACCGAGCGAGCTACGGTCAGCGGGGCACCTCGTTGGACTCGGCACAGTCTGGACACTATGGTCATGCCATTGTTTGTGTTGATTTCAGAATGTCCATTTGGTCATGTTTTCTCACTTTTGCAAAGTCACTGTGCATTTGCCATATGGTTAACTGGGCAGTCACCATCACCAATTTGTCATGCCATAAAAATCATGCAGGAATGCCAAATTGACTGGCCCGATGACCTCAGGATGGCTGGGCAGTGATTTTGGTACCTCTCCATGGCTCGTTTGGGTTGATTTCAGAATGTCGCTTTTGGTGATGGTACCTCACTGTTAAAACATATTGCAAATGTTCCTTACTTTTGCAAAGTCACTGAAAATTTTTGCAGGAATGCCAAATTGACTGGCCCGATGACCTCGGGATGGCTGGGCAGTGATACTGGTACCTCTCCATGGCTCGTTTGGGTTGATTTCAGAATGTCGCTTTTGGTGATGGTAACTCACCGCTTAAACATATTGCAAATGTTCCTTACTTTTGCAAAGTCACAAAAAATTCTTGCAGGAATGCCAAATTGACTGGCCCGATGACCTCGGGATGGCTGGGCAGTGATACTGGTACCTCTCCATCGCTCGTTTGGGCTGATTTCAGAATGTCCATTTGGTGATTTTTCTCACTCTTTCAAAGTCACTGTGCATTTGCCATATGGTTAACTGGGCAGTCACCATCACCAATTTGTCATGCTATAAAAATCATGCAGGAATGCCAAATTGACTGGCCCGATGACATAGGGATGTCTGGGCAGTGATACTGGTACCTCTCCATGGCTCGTTTGGGTTGATTTCAGAATGTCGCTTTTGGTGATGGTACCTCACTGTTAAAACATATTGCAAATGTTCCTTACTTTTGCAAAGTCACTGAAAATTTTTGCAGGAATGCCAAATTGACTGGCCCGATGACCTCGGGATGGCTGGGCAGTGATACTGGTACCTCTCCATGGCTCGTTTGGGTTGATTTCAGAATGTCGCTTTTGGTGATGGTACCTCACTGTTAAAACATATTGCAAATGTTCCTTACTTTTGCAAAGTCACTGAAAATTTTTGCAGGAATGCCAAATTGACTGGCCCGATGAACTCGGGATGGCTTGGCAGTGATTCTGGTACCTCTCCATCACTCGTTAGGGTTGATTTCAGAATGTCCATTTGGTCATGTTTTCTCACTTTTGCAAAGTCACTGTGCATTTGCCATATGGTTAACTGGGCAGTCACCATCACCAATTTGTCATGCCATAAAAATCATGCAGGAATGCCAAATTGACTGGCCCGATGACATAGGGATGTCTGGGCAGTGATACTGGTACCTCTCCATCGCTCGTTTGGGTTGATTTCAAAATGTCGCTTTTGGTGATGGTACCTCACCGCTTA
The DNA here is from genome assembly GCF_036934945.1 of Oncorhynchus masou masou. Classification (NCBI taxonomy): domain Eukaryota; kingdom Metazoa; phylum Chordata; class Actinopteri; order Salmoniformes; family Salmonidae; genus Oncorhynchus; species Oncorhynchus masou. The sequence goes on from NC_088224.1 coordinate 717,485, forward strand.
AACATATTGCTAATGGACAAGAGTCACCTGCAAGTCACCGTCCATCAGTCAATTTGATATCATTCTGACACCAAACTGATACAAACTGACACCAAACCCACTTTTCCCAACTCATTTAGGAGCCAAGTATAACATACTTCAGAGCTGGCCCAAAATTCACAAGGCCTTCGGTACAAAACATTAAAAAACCATAAAACACATAGTTACTTTCTAGCTGCGGGGCCAGTTCGGACATTATGTGTAGTCCTATGTGAGGCGACCCCGAATCCCGAGTTTCGGCCCGATAGGTCATTTGGTGTCCGAGTAAAAGCCTAATTGGTGCTGAAAATCCACTTTTTTCAATGCCTTGCTACGGGGTCCTTGAATGAGCTATCGGACCGAGATGTTGGGTTCTGTCTCTATGGGCCGAGACGGTCACAATGCACCTAGTCTTGTGTCTCTGGGACATTTCTAAATGTCGCCATTTTCGTAATGGTCAAAATGAATTGAAGTCATTGCAAATGTTCGACGCTGTTTCTCGGTCCGAGAACCTCCTAGAGCGCCGTAACTCACCACGCACTATCTACCTGAGGTCTAGAACAGGATTCTAAAGTTTCGGAACTCTAGGTCTGACGGTTCTTTTTTAGCTCGAACAAAGCTAACTATTGGAGGCACTGTCAGTCTCTACACACCCCAATACGTCCCTCCATCCAAGTTGTGTATCTGTGTGATTTATTTTTCCTTTGAATTTTTATGGGAAAAATGACTGATTTACAGTTCATGGGGGTTGTCTAATCACACATATGAAGTTTTGGACAGATCTGATTTTTTTAACCCTTCCAAACAGCCCCTGAGTCACCAATTATGGCACTTCCGGTTGGCACAGGAAGCTATAAATACACACATGTCTTGACTGACATAGAAACCTAGGGAATCCTGAGTTTTAAGTCTTTAAGTTGAGAATTGACTGATCTACACAGGGTTGAATAATGCAGAGGCCTCGGCACCTTTCGAGGTGATGTACATCCAAATACCTTTTGGGTCAATCTAACCACTTCCGGTTGCTCCAGGAAGCTTAGAATCGACACAGGTAGACCTCATAGTGGTCTGATGGAATGTCATAGAAGACAGGTTCATACAGCATTCATAACCCATAAAGACCCCAGGTTGTATTTAGGGGAGCAGGCAATGTATTCCTATGGGGAGAGAAGTCAATGCACACTGTTTTTTGTAAACACCTTCTTTTAACTGTGAAAGGTTAATGCCACACAGTCAAGGTTAGGCTTGCACAGATCGGGAGGACCTTAGGAACAGTCCTGTGTTTGAATTGTCCTTCTAAACCTAACGGTTCCGCCGCTGTCACCCAAAATCAAATGACATTGTGGTGCAGGCTTCATTGTGGGCCTATTTTTCTCATGGTCGCTGCGCTCAGACCGAGTGAGCTACGGTCAAGCGGGGCACCTCGTTGGACTCGGCCCTGCCTTGGGATTATGTTTATGCCATTGCCTGCTCTCTGTGTCTTTAAACACCACGCTTTGTCACTCCATCCTTGCTGTGTGTGTGTGTGTGAGAGCTTTTCTTTGACATCTGTTGGGAAAAATGACTGATTTACAGTTCATGGGGGTTGTCTAATCACACATATGAAGTTTTGGACAGATCTGATTTTTTAACCCTTCCAAACAGCCCCTGAGACACCAATTATGGCACTTCCGGTTGGCACAGGAAGCTATAAATAAACTCATATCCTCATTGGGGTATGCCTTTACAGAATCCTGAGTTTTAAGTCTTTACGTTAAGAACTGAGTTATTTACGGAGGGTTTAGTGAGTGTGTGTTATTTCAGAAAATCATAGAAAATCACAGAAATGTCGCAGAGCTCCGCAGCACATTTTAAAAATACTCGTATGAACACCCTGCAACTGGATCTGTAACCGTTGAAAAAAAAAAAAAAAACACCTATATCTGAACATCACGATCTGGTCAACGTACGATTTCTCGTAAATGACGATAGATAAATGGCCGATTTTTTTATTGACACCGGAGGCTCCTTGACTTTGACGTGAAGTGAAAAAATCTTTTCTCTATTTTCATTTTGGACCTTTAATCCCAGAAATATGGCCATAACTCAAAAACCGTTGAGGCCTAGACGCCATCTTGTTCGGGGCCATCTTCCCATAATGCCAAACCTACGCTCACCAAGTTTCGGCTTGAAATATTTTCGGTTTCCGAGATATGGCACGTCGTGATTCGTGATGTTTTGTCCAATAGCAATATGATTGCTTATGCCCTCTTGTGGGATATTTCGGCATTGCGCAAAAATGGGCTAAAATTTGTTTATTTTATTAAACGAAAACCGAATGTCCGACAAAGTTCATTTGATGACTTCCCGGTAGGTCTGGCCCTACCGCTCGGCCCGACGCCGTCCCGAATTTCTAAAATGTTTTCGGACGTCTAGTAAGGGACCGTACAGTTCCAATAGGGACTTTCTCACTAACTATACGGTGATTGTCGAAATGTTCCCTTAAGGTATGTAAGGGCTGTGAGGGGAGCTGCCACCTGACCGAAATTACGGATGAAACGACGATAGAAATTAGCGAAGCCCAGAAAGCGCTGCAGCTCGACGCGTGACTTAGGAACGGGCCAATCAATGACAGCCTGGACCTTAGCGGGATCCATCTTAATGCCCTCAGCGGAAATAACGGAACCGAGAAAGGGACAGAGGCGGCATGAAAATGCACTTCTCAGCCTTCACATAAAGACAGTTCTCCAAAAGGCGCTGGAGGACGCGTCGCACGTGCTGAACATGAATCGAGAGAGACGGTGAAAAAATCAGGATATCGTCCATGTAAACGAAAACAAAAATGTTCAGCATGTCTCTCAGGACGTCGTTAACTAGTGCCTGAAAGACAGCTGGAGCGTTAACGAGGCCGAAAGGAAGAACCCGGTATTCAAAGTGCCCTAACGGAGTGTTAAACGCCGTCTTCCACTCGTCCCCCTCCCTGATGCGCACGAGATGGTAGGCGTTACGAAGGTCCAATTTGGTGAAAAACCTGGCTCCCTGCAGGATCTCGAAGGCTGAAGACATAAGAGGAAGCGGATAACGATTCTTAACTGTTATGTCATTCAGCCCTCGATAATCACGCATGGGCGCAGGGACCCGTCCTTCTTCTGAACAAAAAAAACCCCGCTCCGGCGGGGAGAGGAGGAGGAGACTATGGTACCGGCGTCGAGCGAAACCGACAAATAATCCTCGAGAGCCTTACGTTCGGGAGCCGACAGAGAGTATAATCTACCCCGGGGGAGTAGTTCCCGGAAGGAGATCAATACTACAGTCATACGACCGGTGTGGAGGGAGAGAAGTGGCCTTGGAACGACTGAACACCGTGCGCAGATCGTGATACTCCTCCGGCACCCCTGTCAAATCGCCAGGCTCCTCCTGTGAAGAAGAGACAGAGGAAACAGGAGGGATAGCAGACATTAAACAGGTCACATGACAAGAAACATTCCAGGATAGGATAGTATTACTAGACCAATTAATAGAAGGGTTATGGCGCACTAGCCAGGGATGACCCAAAACAACAGGTGTAAAAGGTGAACGAAAAATTAAAAAAGAAATGGTTTCGCTATGATTACCAGAGACAGTGAGGGTTAAAGGCAGCGTCTCACGCTGAATCTTGGGGAGAGAACTACCATCTAAAGCGAACAAGGCCGTGGGCTCCCTAACTGTCTGAGAGGAATGTCATGTTCCCGAGCCCAGGTCTCGTCCATAAAACAGCCCTCCGCCCCAGAGTCTATCAAGGCACTGCAGGAAGCAGATGAACCGGGCCAGCGGAGATGGACCGGAAAGGTAGTGCGTGATCCAGAAGGAGAGGCCTGAGTAGTTGCGCTCACCAGTAGCCCTCCTCTTACTGATGAGCTCTGGCTTTTACTGGACATGAGGTGACAAAATGACCAGCGGAGCCGCAGTAGAGACAGAGCGATTGGTGATTCTCCGTTCCTTCTCCTTGGCCGAGATGCGGATACCCCCCAGCTGCATAGGCTCAGCATCCGAGCCGGCGGAGGAGGGTGGCAGTGATGCGGCAGGTGGCAGTGATGTGGAGAGGGGAGCAACGGAGAACGCGAGCTCCTTTCCACGAGCTCGGCGACGAAGATCAAACCGTCGCTCTATGCGAATAGCGAGAGCTATTAAGGAGTCCAGACTGGAAGGAACCTCCCGGGAGAGGATCTCATCCTTAACCTCGACGAGGAGACCCTCCAGAAAACGAGCGAGCAAAGCCGGCTCGTTCCAGTCACTAGAGGCAGCGGAGTGCGAAACTCAATAGAATAATCCGTTATGGATCGATTCCCCTGACATAGGGAAGACAGGGCCCTGGAAGCCTCCTCCCCAAAAACAGAACGGTCAAAAACCCGTATCATCTCCTCCTTAAAGTCTTGATACTGGTTAATACACACTCAGCCCTCGCCTCCCAGACTGCCGTGCCCACTCACGCGCCCGTCCGGTAAGGAGAGAAATGACGTGGCGTGCGGGCTGCGCTCCTGGAGTAAGTGTTGGGCTGGAGAGAGACACCACATCACACTGAGTGAGGAATGAGCGGCACTCAGTGGGCTCCCAGAAGTAACACGGCGGGTTGTTGATCCTGGGCTCCGGAGACTCGGAAACCCTGGAAGTGGGCGGTGGATCGAGGTGGAGTTGGTGAACCTGTCTAGTGAGGTCGGAGACTTGGACGGCCAGGGTCTCAACGGCATGTCGAGCAGCAGACAATTCCTCTCGTGTCTGCCTAGCATCGCTCCCTGGATCTCGACGGCGGAGTGAAAAGGGTCCCGGGAGCCGCTGGGTCCATTCTTGGTCTGATTCTTCTGTTATGTACTTGAGTGAAGACCCAAAAGCGGTTTTAACAGAAAACAGAGTTCTTTAATGAAAAAACAGGAATGGCATAAATCCTCTTCCAACGTAGTCAATGGAACAAAAAGAACGTTAGTATAATGCAGGATGCACCTGCCAGGCAGACTCCGACAGGATAGGACAAGGTGGAAGCAAACGCGACGACAGCTTGCTTCTGGCATCAAAAACACAAACAAGAATCAGACACTGAAAGTAGCAGGAACAGAGAGAAATAGAGACCTAATCAGAGGGGAAGAGAGAACAGGTGGGAAAGAGTGAAAGAGCTAGTTAGGGGAGATGTAGAACAGCTGAAGAATGAGAGACAGAGAAGGTAACCTAAAAAGACCAGCAGAGAGAGACAGAGTGAAGAGAAGACAGGAACAGACATAACAAGACATGACAACGAGAATCACCTGATTGAGAACCGCGTCAGGCAGCCAAACCTATGCAACACCCCTACTCAGCCGCAATCCCAATAACTAAAAAACCCCACTACGAAATACAACAACATAAACCCATGTCACACCCTGGCCTGACCAACTAATTAACGAAAACACAAAATACTAAGACCAAGGCGTGACAACACCAAATAATGCAGATACCCGCTAATTTAAAATATCCAGAAAAGATTAAATTCTACAACCTCCTAAAAGGAAGCGATTCCCAAACCTTGATAACAAAACCATCGCCTACAGGGAGATGAACCTGGAGAAGAGTCCCTAAGCAAGCTGGTCAAGCAAATCATGAGAAAACAAAAAGACAATTACTTGACACATTGGAAAGAATTAACAAACTAAAATGCTGTTTGGCCCTGAACAGAGAGTTCACAGTGGCAGAATACCTGACCACTGTGACTGGCCCAAACTTAAGGAAAGCTTCGACTATGTACAGACTCAGTGAGCATAGCCTTGCTATTGAGAAAGGCCGCAATAGGCAGACATGGCTCTCAAGAGAAGACAGGCTATGTGCTCACTGCCCACAAAATGAGGTGGAAACTGAGCTGCACTTCCTAACCTCCTGCCCAATGTATGACCATATTAGAGAGACATATTTCCCTCAGATTACACAGATCCACAAAGATTTAAAAAAAAAACATATGGGATAAACTCCCATATCTACTGGGTGAAATTCCACAGTGTGCCATCAGAGCAGCAAGATTTGTGACCTGTTGCCACGAGAAAAGGGCAACCAGTGAAGAACAAACACCATTGTAAATACAACCCATATCTATGGGTATTTATTTTCCCTTTTCTGAAATGTCTCTTTTCCTTTGTATCTTGTGAATGTAATATTTACTGTTCACCTTTTATTGTTTATGTCACTTTTGTATATTATCTACTTCACTTGCTTTCTAACATATGTTTCCCATGGCCATAAAGCCCCTTGAATTGAATTGAATTGAATTGAGAGAGAGACAGAGAGAATAGACTCCATGAGTATGTATGTAGAGAATGAGTCTTGTACACTACTTGTATCCAGTCAGTCAATCAATCAAGGTGATTGATCCCTTCTTACATCAGCAGAGGGTCACAAAGTGTCTGTCTGTCTGTCTGTCTGTCTGTCTGTCTGTCTGTCTGTCTGTCTGTCTGTTCCACCAGAAAACAGATTACGTGACCTCTCAGTAACCTGTCTGTCTGTCTGTCCTTTTTTTGTTCCATCAGAAAACGGCAGCGGACGGTAAGCCAGGAGGTCATCGTTCTGGACTCAAGAGGAGTAATGCCATCAACATCGGACTGACCGTCCTGCCTCCTCCTCGCACCATCAAGACCGCCATTCTCAACTTTGATGAGTACGCACTCAACAAGGAGGGCATCGAGGTGAGAGATGATGATGATGAGGCATCGAGGTGAGAGATGATGATGATGAGGCATCGAGGTGAGATGATGATGATGAGGCATCGAGGTGAGAGATGATGAGGCATCGAGGTGAGAGATGATGATGATGAGGCATCGAGGTGAGAGATGACGATGATGAGGCATCGAGGTGAGAGATGATGATGATGAGGCATCGAGGTGAGAGATGACGATGATGAGGCATCGAGGTGAGAGATGATGATGATGAGGCATCGAGGTGAGAGATGATGATGATGAGGCATCGAGGTGAGAGATGATGATGATGATGAGTCATTGAGGTGAGAGATGATGATGATGAGGCATCGAGGTGAGAGATGATGATGATGAGGCATCGAGGTGAGAGATGATGATGATGAGGCATCGAGGTGAGAGATGATGATGATGAGGCATCGAGGTGAGAGATGATGATGAGAGGCATCGAGGTGAGAGAGATGATGATGATGAGGCATCGAGGTGAGAGATGATGATGAGGCATCGAGGTGAGAGATGATGATGATGAGTCATTGAGGTGAGAGATGATGATGATGAGGCATCGAGGTGAGAGATGATGATTATGAGGCATCGAGGTGAGAGATGATGATGATGAGGCATCGAGGTGAGAGATGATGATGAGAGCATCGAGGTGAGAGATGATGATGATGAGGCATCGAGGTGAGAGATGATGATGATGAGGCATCGGTGAGAAGATGATGATGATGAGGCATCGAGGTGAGAGATGATGATGATGAGACATCGAGGTGAGAGATGATGATGATGAGGCATCGAGGTGAGAGATGATGATGATGAGGCATCGAGGTGAGAGATGATGATGATGAGGCATCGGTGAGATGATGATGATGAGGCATCGAGGTGAGAGATGATGATGATGAGGCATCGAGGTGAGAGATGATGATGATGAGGCATCGAGGTGAGAGATGATGATGATGAGGCATGAGGTGAGAGATGATGATGATGAGGCATCGAGGTGAGAGATGATGATGATGGGCTTCGAGGTGAGAGATGATGATGATGAGGCATCGAGGTGAGAGATGATGATGATGAGGCATCGAGGTATCATGCACCTAAAGACCTCAGCTGTTCATCGGGACCGTGAATAGTAGAATCAGGTAGAACTGGTCTTCTACTGAAAAGCCTGCATAATCCTGGAGCTTGTCAAGTGCAAATGTGGCCATCCCTGAATTGTATTTATGAAGTTAACTCTATCTGAATTTACATTTTACATCACCTTTCGGTGTAAAAAAACAACGTTTTTAAATCAGATGTAGGCATTGGTCTGAAGCTGAAAAAATAAAGGAAATTCACATGAGCACCACAATGCCTATTCCATCCATGCTATACCAAGGTTTTACAGCACCACAATGCCTATTCCACCCATGCTCTACCAAGGTTTAACAGCACCACAATGCCTATTCCACCCATGCTCTACCAAGGTTTTACAGCACCACAATGCCTATTCCACCCATGCTCTACCAAGGTTTTACAGCACCACAATGCCTATTCCACCCATGCTATACCAAGGTTTTACAGCACCACAATGCCTATTCCACCCATGCTCTACCAAGGTTTTACAGCACCACAATGCCTATTCCACCCATGCTCTACCAAGGTTTTACAGCACCACAATGCCTATTCCACCCATGCTCTACCAAGGTTTTACAGCACCACAATGCCTATTCCATCCATGCTCTACCAAGGTTTTACAGCAACACAATACCTCCTCCATCCATGCTCTACCAAAGTTTTACAGCACCACAATACTAGGAATAGGCCTTGTGGTGGAATAGGCATTGTGGTGCTGTTAAACCTTGGTATAGCATGGGTGGAATAGGCCATTTGTTGCTGTTAAACCTTGGTGTAGGCTATGGATGGAATAGGCATTGTGGTGCTGTAAAACCTTTGGTAGAGCATGGATGGAATAGGCATTGTGTGTTGCTAAACCTGGGTAGAGCATGGATGGAATAGGCATTGTGTGCTGTTAAACCTTGGTAGAGCATGGGTGGGAATAGCATTGTGTGCTGTAAAACTGGTAGAGCATGGATGGAATAAATGTTGTGGTGCTGTAAACCCTGGTAGAGTATGGGTGGAATAGGCATTGTGGTGCTCATGTGAATTTCCTTTATTTTTCAGCTTCAGACCAATGCCTACTTCTGACTTAAAATGTTGTTTTTGTTTTTGTTTTTTTTCACACGAAACCAACTCTTGGCGATTCACAGCGTTATGCAGGCTTTTCTGTACTAGACCAGTTCTACCACACCTGATTCTACTACTCACGGTCTCGAAGAACAGCTGTGTGGAAGCACTGGACTTGAACAGAAAAGCCTGCATAAACGCTGTGAATCATCAAGAGCAATTTGATAACTCCCTGATACAATGTAACAAATGACAAACTGCAGACCAATGACAGAGAGACAGAGGCAATCCGATCAAAAAACCAGGACCTTCACATCAACCCTTGTTATAAACACATTAATTTAAATGGACGGTCTGAGGACGACAGGAAGTTTTCGTTGCGCAATATTTTTTGTTGTTAATTTCACTCAGTAATTATTGAACGTTTATTTCTCACGTTTGGATAAAAAAAATATTTTAAAAATAGTTCAAAACAGTTCATGTGTTGATAAAACAGTCTAATTTATACAAGTTAGTAAAAAAAACAGTCATTAGTTGCATAACAAAAATAGATAAATTTACAAATCTGAAGTTGGATAGGTGTTCTAAAACGTTACAAAACAAAAACTTCAGACACAATTGTCCTGAGTAAACTTTCCAGATGCAGTGAAACACATGTTCTCGTTTATAAATATGACGACAGGTGGGAAGTGCTCACAGATGTGGAACAGAACATAAATGTGAAGTATTGATAGATCGTAGTACCATGTGTACCGAGTGCACTTTGAATTGACAGAATTCGTTTACTGGCTTGCATTTCTCCCATGACAGGCGCATGACCACAATCCACCACTCTCACGGAGGAGGGCGACGACCTCTTTCTTCCTAGAGAGTCTGAGAGCTGGTCTCTCCTCCGTTCTTGCAAGACAAACGCAGTAGTACACACCCTCACACTCACTGACATTTTCCTGCCGCTCGACCAACCCAAAAGGATCTTTTAAGATACACCTAATATTTGCAAATAAGCACTGTGTCAAAACAACTCACTAAAGACAATGATCAAAATGTACGTTCTGAGAAGCAAAAACCAGGACCTGCAGTTAGCGGTTCCACATCAACCCTTGTTATAGACACATTAACCCTTGTTATAGACACATTAACCCTTGATGTAGACACATTAACCCTTGTTATAGACACATTAACCATTGTTGTAAACACATTAACCCTTATTATAGACACATTAACCCTTGTTATAGACACATTAACCCTTGTTGTAAACACATTAACCCTTGTTATAAACACATTAACCCTTGTTATAAACACATTAACCCTTGTTATAAATACATTAACCCTTGTTATAGACACATTAACCCTTGTTATAGACACATTAACCCTTGTTATAAACACATTAACCCTTGTTATAAACACATTAACCCTTGTTATAGACACATTAACCCTTGTTATAAACACATTAACCCTTGTTATAGACACATTAACCCTTGTTATAAACACATTAACCCTTGTTATAGACACATTAACCCTTGTTATAAACACATTAACCCTTGTTATAGACACATTAACCCTTGTTATAAACACATTAACCCTTGTTATAAACACATTAACCCTTGTTATAAACACATTAACCCTTGTTATAGACACATTAACCCTTGTTATAAACACATTAACCCTTGTTATAAACACATTAACTTGACACTATTTAAATGGACGGTCTGAGGACGACAGGAAGTTTTTGTTGCGCAATGTTTTTTGTTGTTAATTTCACTCAGTAATTATTGAACGTTTATTTCTCATGTTTTTGGTAAAAAAATATTTTAAAAAATAGTTCAAAACAGTTAATGTGTTGATAAAACAGTCTAATTTATACAAGTTAGTTTACTTATTGCGTTGGCTCTACCCAAGTTAGCAAGCATGGCATTTTCTTTCAACTGTGCACATGTTTGGTTGCGCTAGCAAGCAATGTGCTGCTTACACTATGTGGATGGCAAATTTGGATTCTTTCGAGAACACACTGAAAATTGACTTGACACTTGTCTTGATCAGTCAGCGCAAATGTGGATTCTAATGACAATAAGAGAACTGCAGTATAAGAGGAGGGAGCGTACTGAATTAATGCCTAAGATAAAGGCTGTAACGTTAGCTAAAGTTATAACGGCTTTGCTTTGGATGGTCAAAAATCAGAAGTGTCTGTCTGTAGTGCTAGCTAGCTACCTATGCTTTATGGAAGATTGTGGGATATAAGCTATTGTCAACATTGAGATGTTACTGGCTAGCTTGTTGGCTAGCTTATTGGCTATTGGCTATTTTGTCAATAGCAGGCAAGGGCGTTCACTAGCTTATTTGTTTGTTTACACAGATGACTTCAGCCTTATATATATATTTTAAAAAAATCCTTGGCAAAATATAGCTATTTAGCTTTCCTCGCTTGTTGGTTAGCTAGCTAGCCAATATTAGTTCTCATCTGACTGGTAACTTATTCATCTGTGGTATAATATTACATTAGCTAGTAAGCTAATGTTACAGCTGCTGGTTAGCTAGCTACCTAATGTTAGCTAATCAAATCAAATCAACATGCAGCTCACAAATAACAACCAACTTATTTTTCATGTTGGGCAAATTATCTGTTTTCATTTTTTGATTAACCTCAGCTTGAGTACAAACACATAGCTAGCTATCTATAGTAGCTTAGGCTTGTCCTCAACCACTTCTTATCAGCAGTCATTGCTGGCTGCTGTCTGGCTGGTACTGTCTGGCAGCTGGCTGCTGTCTTGGCTGGTACAGGCAGCGAGCTGTTTGTGTTGTTAAGTTGTTGAGCAACCGAGTTTCTGGCCCGGGTTGATAGAACTCTTGAGATTTGTGTGAAAAAAAATAATTAGTTTAGCATTGTCAGAAATAGTACAAAAGGTAGCACATCTTTGTATCTTAATGGGCGGAAATGTGCACATGAGAGCGATGGATTTTTTATTTTTTTAAATAAAAACTGTTGCACCTACAATCCCACAACTACTACCTACAGATGAACTTGTGGATACCATTTTTATGTGTCTGTGTCCAGTATGAAGGAAGTTACCTTCCCCCTCCCCTCTTCTATCATGGTCCTCTGCCCCCCCCCCCCCCTGTAGAAAATCTTGACGATGATCCCTTCGGAGGAGGAGAAGCAGAAGATACAGGAAGCTCAGCTGGCCAATCCGGACGTCCCCCTGGGCTCAGCAGAACAGTTCCTCCTCACCCTGTCCTCCATCAGCGAACTGGCAGCCAGACTACAGCTCTGGGCCTTCAAGATGGACTACGAGGCTACAGAGAAGGTGGGTGTGTGGACCGTTATGAGACAAGGTCGTCTCTGGCAGACAGAGAGAATGAGACCGTACTGAGAACATTATGAGACAATGTCCTCAGAGAGAATGAGACCGTTATGAGACAAGGTCTCAGAGACAGTTCGGTCAAACAAAGACAACAACGAATAATGCATCCCAAATGGCACACTGTTCCCTATATAGTGCACTACTTTTGACCAGGGCGCTCTATATAGGGGATAGGGTGCCATTTGAGACGCAAAGAAACAGGGAATGGAAAACATGCCTGTGCTCTGCTTCAGGAGCTGTGTTGTAAAGTTTACAGCCTTCCACGGGATGCTGTGTCTTTTATGTAGTTCTGTAAAGTTTACAGCCTTCCACAGGATGCTGTGTCTTTTATGTAGTTCTGTAAAGTTTACAGCCTTCCACGGGATGCTGTGTCTTTTATGTAGTTCTGTAAAGTTTACAGCCTTCCACAGGATGCTGTGTCTTTTATGTAGTTCTGTAAAGTTTACAGCCTTCCACGGGATGCTGTGGCTTTTATGTAGTTCTGTAAAGTTTACAGCCTTCCACATGATGCTGTGTCTTTTATGTAGTTCTGTAAAGTTTACATCCTTCCACATGATGCTGTGTCTTTTATGTAGTTCTGTAAAGTTTACAGCCTTCCACATGATGCTGTGTCTTTTATGTAGTTCTGTAAAGTTTACAGCCTTCCACGGGATGCTGTGTCTTTTATATAGTTCTGTAAAGTTTACAGCCTTCCACATGATGCTGTGTCTATTATGTAGTTCTGTAAAGTTTACAGCCTTCCACAGGATGCTGTGTCTTTTATGTAGTTCTGTAAAGTTTACAGCCTTCCACAGGATGCTGTGTCTTTTATGTAGTTCTGTAAAGTTTACAGCCTTCCACATGATGTAAACACACACACACATCCACACTTGGAGGAGAACGTAACATACCGTGAGGTAACAAATGGGCCAAGGTAATCAGAACCATGGTTGATAGTTACCAAAACAGTCTGACCGGGGACACGAACCTTTTAACCACCTTTATGTGACCGTAAACAACCACAGATGGAGCACAGCGGTGAGTCAGTTGTTGAGTCAGTCAGTGCACCTGTTCCCGACAGACACAGTCTCTAATAACGAAACGCTGTCATCATGAAACGCCTTCATTCAGTTGTTTTGTGTGTGTGTGTGTGTGTGTGTGTGTGTGTGTGTGTGTGTGTGTGTGTGTGTGTGTGTGTGTGTGTGTGTGTGTGTGTGTGTGTGTGTGTGTGTGTGTGTGCAGGAAGTGGCAGAGCCGCTGCAGGATGTGAAGGAAGGGATGGAGCAGCTGGAGAAGAACAAGACTCTGCGCTACATCCTGTCTACGCTGCTTGCTATAGGAAACTTCCTCAACGGCACCAATGTGAGTCTCTGACACACACACACACACACACACACACATACATTCATCAGGAAGTGACAATGACAGTGTTTACCAATGCCAAATAAGGTCATTCAGAGCAGTATTTCCTGAAAGGTCACAGCTTGGTCAACCTGGTCATTCACATCTCTTCATTGGTTACACTACTATACTAAAAAGTATAGTTACTACAGCTATATCTGACAAGTCTAGTTACTAGATGTACTACTAACCAGTAGTACCAACTAGTCTATTACTAACTAGTACTACTAACTAGTACTACAAACTAGTATATTACTAACTTGTACTGCTAACTAGTACTACTAACCAGTACTACTAACTAGTATATTACTAACTAGTACTACTAACTAGTACTACTAACTTGTCTATTACTAACTAGTACTACTAACTTGTATTACTAACTAGTAATACTAACTAGTATAGTACTAACTAGTACTACTAACCAGTACTATAAACTAGTATTGCTAACTAGTATTACCAACCAGTACTGCTAACTAGTACTACTAAGAAGTACTACTAACTAGTATATTGCTAACTAGTAATACTAACTAGTACCACTAACTAGTACTACTAACTAGTATATTACTGGCTAGTACTACTAACTAGTACTACTAACCAGTGATATAAACTAGTACTACTAACTAGTACTACTAACTAGTCTATTACCAACTAATATTACTAACTAGTACTACTAACTAGTACTACTAACTAGTACTACTAACTAGTCTATTACCAACTAATACTACTAACTAGTACTACTAACTAGTACCACTAACTAGTACCACTAACTAGCACTACTAGCCGGTACTATTAACTAGTACTACTAACCAGTATATTACTAACTAGTAGTACTAACTAGTACTACTAACTAGTACTACTAACTAGTACTACTAACTTGTACTACTAACTAGTCTATTACTAACTACCTGCATTGCCTTCCCCGCCAGGCCAAAGGCTTTGAGTTGAGTTACCTGGAGAAGGTTCCTGAGGTGAAGGACACGGTTCATAAACAGTCTCTGCTGCACCACGCCTGTTCCATCGTGGTCGACCACTACCCTCAGAGTACTGACCTCTACTCTGAGATAGGAGCTATCACACGCTCTGCCAAGGTATGGGACACACACACACACACACACACCAACTACCCTCAGAGTACTGACCTCTACTCTGAGATAGGAGCTATCACACGCTCTGCCAAGGTATGGGACACACACACACACACACACACCACTACCCTCAGAGTACTGACCTCTACTCTGAGATAGGAGCTATCACACGCTCTGCCAAGGTATGGGACACACACACACACACACACACACACACCAACTACCCTCAGAGTACTGACCTCTACTCTGAGATAGGAGCTATCACACGCTCTGCCAAGGTATGAGACACACACACACCAACTACCCTCAGAGTACTGACCTCTACTCTGAGATAGGAGCTATCACACGCTCTGCCAAGGTATGGGACACACACACACACCAACTACCCTCAGAGTACTGACCTCTACTCTGAGATAGGAGCTATCACACGCTCTGCCAAGGTATGGGACACACACACACACACACACCAACTACCCTCAGAGTACTGACCTCTACTCTGAGATAGGAGCTATCACACGCTCTGCCAAGGTATGGGACACACACACACACACACACACACACACACCAACTACCCTCAGAGTACTGACCTCTACTCTGAGATAGGAGCTATCACACGCTCTGCCAAGGTATGGGACACACACACACACACACCAACTACCCTCAGAGTACTGACCTCTACTCTGAGATAGGAGCTATCACACGCTCTGCCAAGGTATGGGACACACACACACACACACACACCAACTACCCTCAGAGTACTGACCTCTACTCTGAGATAGGAGCTATCACACGCTCTGCCAAGGTATGGGACACACACACACACACACACACACAACTACCCTCAGAGTACTGACCTCTACTCTGAGATAGGAGCTATCACACGCTCTGCCAAGGTATGGGACACACACACACACACACACACCAACTACCCTCAGAGTACTGACCTCTACTCTGAGATAGGAGCTATCACACGCTCTGCCAAGGTATGGGACACACACACACACACACACACCAACTACCCTCAGAGTACTGACCTCTACTCTGAGATAGGAGCTATCACACGCTCTGCCAAGGTATGGGACACACACACACACACACACACCAACTACCCTCAGAGTACTGACCTCTACTCTGAGATAGGAGCTATCACACGCTCTGCCAAGGTATGGGACACACACACACACACACCAACTACCCTCAGAGTACTGACCTCTACTCTGAGATAGGAGCTATCACACGCTCTGCCAAGGTATGGGA
>NC_088224.1:740908-773408 GCF_036934945.1 Oncorhynchus masou masou
AGTAGCCTTGTTAGTAGCTTATGTTGTACCGGTAGCGAATCACGCGTTAGCTTCTTGTGTCTGTGGTTGATAATCTTTGTTGAGGTCTTCAGAAGCCCCTCAAGGAAAGGGTCAGGGAATGAAGGAGAGAAAAGGGAGATCATCTTTTGTTAGAAATGTATTTTGTGGAAAAAAGTCTCAACGTGATGGAAGTTGGTTGAATGAGAATGAATCTTAACGTTTGTCATTTTCAACATGCCTCTCGATTGGAGACGGATTTCATCACGTTGATAGGTTGATTTGTATTTATAGATTTTTGTTTATTTAACTGTTACAGCCTATAAATATGAAACAAAGAAACAAAGAAAGGGAGAATAGATGTTGCTTGCTGCAAGCGATGTGTTACTCAAGTACCTACAGTAGGCCTATAACCTTTAAAAAAAAAAAATCCAAGCTGTGAACTTCAGGGTTTAAGAACAGAATAAAGTTTGACTCGTTTGTCCATCCTCTCATAGTAAAGAATGGGGTCGTGACCTGTGACAAAGGCGTTTGAGCATTAGACTGACGATCATTCATTAACTATCATGCTGTCACAAAGTGATTCAATTATTTCTTTCTAATTACATACACTCCTACACGCCCTGCTTTTGTAGTCTAGTAGTCGACAACAACAACGGTCACAACAAGCTTCTCAACAAGCGGTTTCTTATAGCGTAGTGAGAGAGACTGTGTGTCAGTGTATTCAGACCACTTCACTTTTCTCCACATTTTGTTACATTTCAGCCTTTCTTCTAAAATTAATTACATTTGTTCCTCATCAATCTACACACAAAACGCCATAATGAAAAAGTGAAAACAGGCTTTTAGAATTTTTTTGTACTAAAAATTCAAAAAACAGAAACACCTTATTTACGTAAGTATTCAGACCCTTTGTTATGAGATTTGAAATTGAGTTCAGGTGTATCCTGTTTCCATTGATCCTCCTTGAGATGTTTCTACAACTTGATTGTGCTTAAATTCAATTGATTGGACATGATTTGGAAAGGCACACACCTGTCTATATAAGGTCCCACAGTTGACAGTGCATGTCAGAGCAGAAACCAAGACATGAGGTCGAAGGAATTGTCCGTACAGCCACGAGACAGGATTGTGTCGAGGCGCTGATCTGGGGAAGGGTACCAAAACATTCTGCAGCATTGAAGGTCCCCAAGAACGCAGTGGCCTCCATCATTCTGAAATGGAAGAAGTTTGGAACCACCAAGACTCTTCCTAGAGCTGGCTGTCCGTACAAACTGAGCAATCAGGGGAGAAGGGCCTTGGTCAGGGAGGTGACCAAGAACCTGATGGTCACTCTGACAGAGCTCCAGAGCTCCTCTGTGGAGATGGGAGAACGTTCCAGAAGGACAACCATCTCTGCAGCACTCTACCAATCAAGCCTTTATGGTAGAGAGGCCAGACAGAAGAAACTCCTCAGTAAAAGGCACATGACGGCCTGCTTGGAGTTTCTAAAAGGCACCTAAAGGACTCTCAGATCATGAGAAACAAGATTCTGTGGTCTGAATGCAAAGCGTCACGTCTGGAGGAAACCTGGCACCATCCCTACGGTGAAGCATGGTGGTGGCAGCATCATGCTGTGGGGATGTTTTTCAGCAGCAGGAACTGGGAGACTAGTCAGGATCGAGGGAAAGATGAACGGAGCAAAGTACAGAGAGATCATTGATGAAAACCTGCTACAGATCGCTCAGGACCTCAGACTGGGGCAAAGGTTCACTTTCCAGCAGGACCATGACCCTAAGCACACAGCCAAGACAACGTATGAGTGGCTTCGGGACAAGTCTCTGAATGTCCTTAAGGGGCCGCAGGGTAGCCTAGTGGTTAGAGCGTTGGACTAGTAACCGGAAGATTGCGAGTTCAAACCCCCGAGCTGACAAGGTACATATCTGTCGTTCTGCCCTTGAACAGGCAGTTAACCCACTGTTCCCAGGCTGTCATTGAAAATAAGAATTTGTTCTTAACTGACTTGCCTGGTTAAATAAAGAAAAAATAAAAAATAAAAAGCTGTGCAGCGACGCTCCCCATTCAACCTGACAGAGCTTGAGAGGATCTGCAGCGAAGAATGCAAGAAACTCCCCAAATACAGGTGTGCCAAGCGTCATACCCCAGAAGACGCAAGGCTGTAATCGCTGCCAAAGGTGCTCTAACAAAGTAAAGGGTCTGAATACTTATGTAAATTAGATATTTTAGTTGTTTTTTTTAATAGATTTTAAACCATTTTGAAAAACCTGTTTTTGCTTTGACATTATGGGGTATTATGATGTCATTATGGGTTATTGTGATGTCATTATTGGTTATTGTGATGTCATTATGGGGTTTTGTGATGTCATTTTGGGGTATTGTGATTTCATTATGGGGTATTGTGTGTAGATTGATGAGAAGAAAAAATATATATTTTAGAATAAGGCTGTAACGTAGCAACATGTGGAAAAAGTCAAGGGGTCTGAATACTTTCCGAATGCACTGTATGTGTCAGATCTGACATGTTTTTGTTTGTATTTTTCTTACTCCTTAGTTGCAAGTTAAGGCCGGGTGTTTGGGGTGTACCATTTGTTCTACAGGTAGCCTACAGTACCTGCCTTTTTTTCTGAAATCTTTCTCGTCCTCATTCTGCCTCTGTTCATACCTTTGCCCCAAAGTTTTACCCTTTCCATTGACAGGAAAACTCCTGGCCATGTTACAGTACGGACAGGACTCGCCTTCCTCTACTCCCATCTGAACTATCTATGTCACTGTGTCACATGATTTCCTATTAAGTTATAGTTTAACGTAGAGAACTCTATTAAGTTATAGTTTAACGTAGAGAACTCTATTAAGTTATAGTTTAACGTAGAGAACTCTATTAAGTTATAGTTTAAGGTAGAGAACTCTATTAAGTTATAGTTTAACGTAGAGAACTCTATTAAGTTATAGTTTAAGGTAGAGAACTCTATTAAGTTATAGTTTAACGTAGAGAACTCTATTAAGTTATAGTTTAACGTAGAGAACTCTATTAAGTTATAGTTTAAGGTAGAGAACTCTATTAAGTTATAGTTTAACGTAGAGAACTCTATTAAGTTATAGTTTAACGTAGAGAACTCTATTAAGTTATAGTTTAAGGTAGAGAACTCTATTAAGTTATAGTTTAACGTAGAGAACTCTATTAAGTTATAGTTTAAGGTAGAGAACTCTATTAAGTTATAGTTTAAGGTAGAGAAGTCTATTAAGTTATAGTTTAAGGTAGAGAAGTCTATTAAGTTATAGTTTAAGGTAGAGAACTCTATTAAGTTATAGTTTAAGGTAGAGAAGTCTATTAAGTTATAGTTTAAGGTAGAGAACTCTATTAAGTTATAGTTTAAGGTAGAGAACTCTATTAAGTTATAGTTTAAGGTAGAGAACTCTATTAAGTTATAGTTTAAGGTAGAGAAGTCTATTAAGTTATAGTTTAAAGTAGAGAAGTCGTCTCATGAGGATTTTCATTGATGTTGTTGTTCTTTTTTAAATCTTCATTTAAACAAAATGGTTTTACTTCACTGTGTAATTGTTTAATTACTTTTCAGATATTCCCAACCCTTTACCACAACGACCATAGTGTAATTGACTGGCTAAGTGTTCCTCGGTGTTACCCTCTGGGAGCTGGTCTTCAGGTCCCAGACACGGCTACATGGTTCATGGTTCATCAACAGGACAGCTGCCATATAACTGGCTTTCTTTAATCGTCAGTCCCTTACAAGGATTCATCATTCCTGTGTGATGTCCTGTAACTCAGTCTATAACTCAGTCTGTAACTCAGTCTGTAACTCAGTCAGTCTGTAACTCAGTCAGTATCTCAGTCTGTATCTCAGTCTGTATCTCAGTCTGTAACTCAGTCTGTAACTCAGTCAGTAACTCAGTCAGTATCTCAGTCTGTATCTCAGTCTGTAACTCAGTCTGTAACTCAGTCTGTAACTCAGTCTGTAACTCAGTCAGTCTGTAACTCAGTCTGTAACTCAGTCTGTAACTCAGTCTGTAACTCAGTCTGTAACTCAGTCAGTATCTCAGTCTGTATCTCAGTCTGTAACTCAGTCTGTATCTCAGTCTGTATCTCAGTCTGTAACTCAGTCTGTAACTCAGTCTGTAACTCAGTCAGTCTGTATCTCAGTCTGTATCTCAGTCTGTAACTCAGTCTGTAACTCAGTCTGTAACTCAGTCTGTAACTCAGTCAGTCTGTATCTCAGTCTGTATCTCAGTCTGTAACTCAGTCTGTATCTCAGTCTGTATCTCAGTCTGTAACTCAGTCAGTAACTCAGTCTGTAACTCAGTCTGTAACTCAGTCTGTAACTCAGTCTGTAACTCAGTCAGTAACTCAGTCTGTAACTCAGTCTGTAACTCAGTCTGTAACTCAGTCAGTCTGTATCTCAGTCTGTATCTCAGTCTGTAACTCAGTCTGTAACTCAGTCTGTAACTCAGTCTGTAACTCAGTCTGTAACTCAGTCTGTAACTCAGTCTGTAACTCAGTCTGTAACTCAGTCAGTCTGTATCTCAGTCTGTATCTCAGTCTGTAACTCAGTCTGTAACTCAGTCAGTCTGTATCTCAGTCTGTATCTCAGTCTGTATCTCAGTCTGTAACTCAGTCTGTAACTCAGTCTGTAACTCAGTCTGTAACTCAGTCTGTAACTCAGTCTGTAACTCAGTCAGTCTGTATCTCAGTCTGTATCTCAGTCTGTAACTCAGTCTGTAACTCAGTCTGTAACTCAGTCTGTAACTCAGTCTGTAACTCAGTCTGTAACTCAGTCTGTAACTCAGTCTGTAACTCAGTCAGTCTGTATCTCAGTCTGTAACTCAGTCTGTAACTCAGTCTGTAACTCAGTCTGTAACTCAGTCTGTAACTCAGTCAGTCTGTATCTCAGTCAGTAACTCAGTCTGTAACTCAGTCTGTAACTCAGTCTGTAACTCAGTCTGTATCTCAGTCTGTAACTCAGTCTGTAACTCAGTCTGTAACTCAGTCTGTAACTCAGTCTGTAACTCAGTCTGTAACTCAGTCAGTCTGTATCTCAGTCTGTATCTCAGTCTGTAACTCAGTCTGTAACTCAGTCTGTAACTCAGTCTGTAACTCAGTCAGTCTGTAACTCAGTCTGTAACTCAGTCTGTAACTCAGTCTGTAACTCAGTCAGTCTGTATCTCAGTCTGTAACTCAGTCTGTAACTCAGTCTGTAACTCAGTCTGTAACTCAGTCTGTAACTCAGTCTGTAACTCAGTCTGTAACTCAGTCTGTACCTCAGTCTGTAACTCAGTCTGTAACTCAGTCAGTAACTCAGTCAGTCTGTAACTCAGTCTGTAACTCAGTCTGTATCTCAGTCTGTAACTCAGTCTGTCTGTATCTCAGTCAGTAACTCAGTCTGTAACTCAGTCTGTAACACAGTCTGTAACTCAGTCTATAACTCAGTCTATAACTCAGTCTGTAACTCAGTCTGTAACTCAGTCTGTAACTCAGTCTGTAACTCAGTCTGTAACTCAGTCTGTAACTCAGTCTGTAACTCAGTCAGTAACTCAGTCTGTAACTCAGTCTGTAACTCAGTCAGTAACTCAGTCTGTAACTCAGTCTGTAACTCAGTCTGTAACTCAGTCTGTAACTCAGTCAGTCTGTATCTCAGTCTGTAACTCAGTCTGTAACTCAGTCAGTAACTCAGTCTGTATCTCAGTCTGTAACTCAGTCTGTATCTCAGTCTGTAACTCAGTCTGTATCTCAGTCTGTAACTCAGTCAGTATCTCAGTCTGTAACTCAGTCTGTAACTCAGTCAGTAACTCAGTCTGTAACTCAGTCTGTATCTCAGTCTGTATCTCAGTCTGTAACTCAGTCAGTCTGTATCTCAGTCTGTAACTCAGTCAGTCTGTATCTCAGTCAGTAACTCAGTCAGTCTGTAACTCAGTCTGTAACTCAGTCTGTAACTCAGTCAGTCTGTAACTCAGTCTGTATCTCAGTCTGTAACTCAGTCAGTCTGTATCTCAGTCAGTAACTCAGTCAGTCTGTAACTCAGTCTGTAACTCAGTCTGTAACTCAGTCAGTCTGTAACTCAGTCTGTAACTCAGTCTGTAACTCAGTCAGTCTGTATCTCAGTCTGTAACTCAGTCTGTAACTCAGTCAGTCTGTATCTCAGTCTGTAACTCAGTCTGTAACTCAGTCAGTCTGTATCTCAGTCTGTAACTCAGTCAGTCTGTAACTCAGTCTGTAACTCAGTCTGTAACTCAGTCAGTCTGTAACTCAGTCTGTAACTCAGTCTGTAACTCAGTCAGTCTGTAACTCAGTCTGTAACTCAGTCTGTAACTCAGTCTGTAACTCAGTCTGTAACTCAGTCTGTAACTCAGTCTGTAACTCAGTCTGTATCTCAGTCTGTAACTCAGTCTGTAACTCAGTCTGTAACTCAGTCTGTAACTCAGTCTGTAACTCAGTCTGTAACTCAGTCTGTATCTCAGTCTGTAACTCAGTCTGTATCTCAGTCTGTAACTCAGTCAGTAACTCAGTCTGTAACTCAGTCTGTAACTCAGTCTGTAACTCAGTCTGTATCTCAGTCTGTATCTCAGTCTGTAACTCAGTCTGTAACTCAGTCTGTAACTCAGTCAGTAACTCAGTCTGTATCTCAGTCTGTAACTCAGTCTGTATCTCAGTCTGTATCTCAGTCTGTAACTCAGTCAGTAACTCAGTCTGTAACTCAGTCTGTAACTCAGTCTGTAACTCAGTCTGTATCTCAGTCTGTAACTCAGTCTGTATCTCAGTCTGTAACTCAGTCAGTAACTCAGTCTGTAACTCAGTCTGTAACTCAGTCAGTCTGTATCTCAGTCTGTAACTCAGTCTGTAACTCAGTCTGTAACTCAGTCTGTAACTCAGTCTGTAACTCAGTCTGTAACTCAGTCTGTATCTCAGTCTGTAACTCAGTCTGTATCTCAGTCTGTAACTCAGTCAGTAACTCAGTCTGTAACTCAGTCTGTAACTCAGTCAGTAACTCAGTCTGTAACTCAGTCTGTAACTCAGTCAGTAACTCAGTCTGTAACTCAGTCTGTAACTCAGTCTGTATCTCAGTCTGTATCTCAGTCTGTAACTCAGTCTGTAACTCAGTCTGTAACTCAGTCAGTAACTCAGTCAGTAACTCAGTCTGTAACTCAGTCTGTAACTCAGTCTGTAACTCAGTCTGTATCTCAGTCTGTATCTCAGTCTGTAACTCAGTCAGTAACTCAGTCTGTAACTCAGTCTGTAACTCAGTCTGTATCTCAGTCTGTAACTCAGTCTGTAACTCAGTCTGTAACTCAGTCTGTAACTCAGTCAGTAACTCAGTCTGTATCTCAGTCAGTCTGTAACTCAGTCTGTAACTCAGTCAGTAACTCAGTCAGTAACTCAGTCAGTAACTCAGTCTGTAACTCAGTCTGTAACTCAGTCTGTAACTCAGTCAGTAACTCAGTCAGTAACTCAGTCTGTAACTCAGTCTGTAACTCAGTCTGTAACTCAGTCAGTCTGTATCTCAGTCTGTAACTCAGTCTGTAACTCAGTCTGTAACTCAGTCTGTAACTCAGTCTGTAACTCAGTCTGTAACTCAGTCAGTCTGTATCTCAGTCTGTAACTCAGTCTGTAACTCAGTCTGTAACTCAGTCTGTAACTCAGTCTGTAACTCAGTCTGTAACTCAGTCTGTAACTCAGTCTGTATCTCAGTCTGTAACTCAGTCTGTAACTCAGTCTGTATCTCAGTCTGTACCTCAGTCTGTAACTCAGTCTGTAACTCAGTCAGTAACTCAGTCAGTCTGTAACTCAGTCTGTAACTCAGTCTGTATCTCAGTCTGTAACTCAGTCTGTCTGTATCTCAGTCAGTAACTCAGTCTGTAACTCAGTCTGTAACACAGTCTGTAACTCAGTCTATAACTCAGTCTATAACTCAGTCTGTAACTCAGTCTGTAACTCAGTCTGTAACTCAGTCTGTAACTCAGTCTGTAACTCAGTCTGTAACTCAGTCTGTAACTCAGTCAGTAACTCAGTCTGTAACTCAGTCTGTAACTCAGTCAGTAACTCAGTCTGTAACTCAGTCTGTAACTCAGTCTGTAACTCAGTCTGTAACTCAGTC
This sequence comes from Oncorhynchus masou masou, assembly GCF_036934945.1. Lineage (NCBI taxonomy): Eukaryota > Metazoa > Chordata > Actinopteri > Salmoniformes > Salmonidae > Oncorhynchus > Oncorhynchus masou. Next base: position 749,008 of record NC_088224.1, read on the forward strand.
AGTCTGTATCTCAGTCTGTAACTCAGTCTGTAACTCAGTCAGTAACTCAGTCTGTATCTCAGTCTGTAACTCAGTCTGTATCTCAGTCTGTAACTCAGTCTGTATCTCAGTCTGTAACTCAGTCAGTATCTCAGTCTGTAACTCAGTCTGTAACTCAGTCAGTAACTCAGTCTGTAACTCAGTCTGTATCTCAGTCTGTATCTCAGTCTGTAACTCAGTCAGTCTGTATCTCAGTCTGTAACTCAGTCAGTCTGTATCTCAGTCAGTAACTCAGTCAGTCTGTAACTCAGTCTGTAACTCAGTCTGTAACTCAGTCAGTCTGTAACTCAGTCTGTATCTCAGTCTGTAACTCAGTCAGTCTGTATCTCAGTCAGTAACTCAGTCAGTCTGTAACTCAGTCTGTAACTCAGTCTGTAACTCAGTCAGTCTGTATCTCAGTCTGTAACTCAGTCTGTAACTCAGTCAGTCTGTATCTCAGTCTGTAACTCAGTCTGTAACTCAGTCAGTCTGTATCTCAGTCTGTAACTCAGTCAGTCTGTAACTCAGTCTGTAACTCAGTCTGTAACTCAGTCAGTCTGTAACTCAGTCTGTAACTCAGTCTGTAACTCAGTCAGTCTGTAACTCAGTCTGTAACTCAGTCTGTAACTCAGTCTGTAACTCAGTCTGTAACTCAGTCTGTAACTCAGTCTGTAACTCAGTCTGTATCTCAGTCTGTAACTCAGTCTGTAACTCAGTCTGTAACTCAGTCTGTAACTCAGTCTGTAACTCAGTCTGTAACTCAGTCTGTATCTCAGTCTGTAACTCAGTCTGTATCTCAGTCTGTAACTCAGTCAGTAACTCAGTCTGTAACTCAGTCTGTAACTCAGTCTGTAACTCAGTCTGTATCTCAGTCTGTATCTCAGTCTGTAACTCAGTCTGTAACTCAGTCTGTAACTCAGTCAGTAACTCAGTCTGTATCTCAGTCTGTAACTCAGTCTGTATCTCAGTCTGTATCTCAGTCTGTAACTCAGTCAGTAACTCAGTCTGTAACTCAGTCTGTAACTCAGTCTGTAACTCAGTCTGTATCTCAGTCTGTAACTCAGTCTGTATCTCAGTCTGTAACTCAGTCAGTAACTCAGTCTGTAACTCAGTCTGTAACTCAGTCAGTCTGTATCTCAGTCTGTAACTCAGTCTGTAACTCAGTCTGTAACTCAGTCTGTAACTCAGTCTGTAACTCAGTCTGTAACTCAGTCTGTATCTCAGTCTGTAACTCAGTCTGTATCTCAGTCTGTAACTCAGTCAGTAACTCAGTCTGTAACTCAGTCTGTAACTCAGTCAGTAACTCAGTCTGTAACTCAGTCTGTAACTCAGTCAGTAACTCAGTCTGTAACTCAGTCTGTAACTCAGTCTGTATCTCAGTCTGTATCTCAGTCTGTAACTCAGTCTGTAACTCAGTCTGTAACTCAGTCAGTAACTCAGTCAGTAACTCAGTCTGTAACTCAGTCTGTAACTCAGTCTGTAACTCAGTCTGTATCTCAGTCTGTATCTCAGTCTGTAACTCAGTCAGTAACTCAGTCTGTAACTCAGTCTGTAACTCAGTCTGTATCTCAGTCTGTAACTCAGTCTGTAACTCAGTCTGTAACTCAGTCTGTAACTCAGTCAGTAACTCAGTCTGTATCTCAGTCAGTCTGTAACTCAGTCTGTAACTCAGTCAGTCTGTAACTCAGTCAGTCTATAACTCAGTCAGTAACTCAGTCTGTATCTCAGTCTGTAACTCAGTCTGTAACTCAGTCTGTAACTCAGTCTGTAACTCAGTCTGTAACTCAGTCTGTAACTCAGTCTGTAACTCAGTCTGTAAGGCAGCACCTTATTTCTTATTTCTTGAAGCTTGACATTGTTCTCATGAAAAAGAAGAAGAACATAACTAAGGAAAAGGATAGAAGAAGAAGAACATAACTAAGGAAAAGGATAGAAGAAGAAGAACATAACTAAGGAAAAGGATAGAAGAAGAAGAACATAACTAAGGAAAAGGATAGAAGAAGAAGAACATAACTAAGGAAAAGGATAGAAGAAGAAGAACATAACTAAGGAGAAGGAAAGAATTTGATCTCAGAACTGTTTATACGTAGAAGAAGAAAGAAGTTAAAAAGTATTTAGAAGGAAAATGAAATGCAGATGAAATCAGTATACAGTATGTAAAGGCCCTGCCAGCTGTGTTGGAGTCATTCTATGTTTTGTATTATTCATTTTTGTAGAATAGTGTATTATAGTCAGAGATAAAAAGAGAAGAGCTAAAATTGTAATTTTAAAGGAAGATATATTTAAATAAATTTTAAAAAACTATTCATTGTCACATAATGAATATCTACATGTATTTTTTCTTGTAGAGGGAAAGTGGGGACTTCCCACTGGGCACGGACGTCAATTCAACGTCTATTCCACGTTGATTTAACGTCATTTTATTGAAATGATGTGGAAACAACGTTGATTCAACCAGTGGGTTGTTTTAGACAGAACCAAACAAATACTATTGTGTTTTTGCTGTTGGTTCTGGTTGGTTCTGTTGGTTCTGTTTGATTCTGTTGGTTCTGTTGGTTCTGTGTGTTTCTGGTTGGTTCTGTTGGTTCTGTGCTTGGACTTGGGGATATTTGGGAATATTTAAAATATCATGTAACCAGTGAACTGGACACTAAAACCATGCTGTTTGGATTAAATGTATGTTACTCCTTCCACCTGAAACGCTATGTATACACACCCTGCAATAAAACGACATTGTTCAGTAAAATGTGAGTGTGTGTCATAAATTATAATTATTAGGTACAGTATCACACGTGTACAAGTGTGTATTAGACATGTGTGAAATTAAAATGTTGTGTTTGATATCCATATGCAGGGCCCCACTCCCCTGGCCGCGACCCCACTCCCCTGGCCGTGACCCCACTCCCCTGGCCGTGACCCCACTCTCCTGGCCGCGACCCCACTCTCCTGGCCGTGACCCCACTCCCCTGGCCGCAACCCCACTCTCCTGGCCACGACCCCACTCCCCTGGCTGTGACCCCACTCTCCTGGCCGCGACCCCACTCCCCTGGCCGCGACCCCACTCCCCTGGAGAGTGTGGTCACGGCCAGGAGAGTGGGGGTCGCGGCCAGGGGAGTGGGCTCACAGCCAGGGGAGTGGGGACACAGCCAGGGAATCAACCATTATCAACAGCAACCCTGGACCAATTAGGGTTAAGTGCCCTGCAACAGATGATTTATCTTGTCGGCACTGGGAGTCGATCTAGCAATCTTTCTGTTACAAGACCCAACGTTCTAACCACTTGGCTACCTGCCCTGTGTGGGGACGTGCTTACAGGTGAGTACATTTATGCTGTAGCGTACATCAGTTGTTTATATAAGACCCAGTAAAATAGGATTGTCATAACTCACACATATTTGATATTTGCCATTGCTGGATTGCTTATTTTATTCAGAGATCAGCGTTGGTTGTTGGGTTGAGGTTAAACTAGGGAGAAATACATATCTTTGTGCAAATTGACTGTGAACCCTCCTACTGTTGTGCGTTCAAACCACGAAGGAAGTTAGTTAGCCTAATGTCCTGCAGATGTCGCTGTGAGTAAAGGAAGAATAGTTTCAGAATTTCCCCCCACACTAAACAAGGGAGCCATCTAACTACTTTAAGTATGTAAAATACATTGGATCAACAAGAAAAAATGAACGACAGGTTTGATGGAAACGGAAAATGTTTCGGGGTAAAATTTCCAAGTTATGATGAACTCCACAGGGTGGTGAAAGTGTGAAGGTGATGAGTTTGATGCTCCTTTCCAATAAATGTCGAGGGTCTTATTCTGGTGCCACGATGATCGATGCTTGGCTGCCGTTTGACAACTAAAAATAATCTCGCTATTTTGTCCATAATAATAATCTCATTGTGTAGGCTATACGTGGGCTCTAGCCAACAGCGCCATGAGGGTACGTGCAAATACCAGAGTGGGCACACTCGCTATATTACGCAAAATACAAAGTGTGAGAAGTAGAGTTGAAAATGTGATGGGAAAGCTTTAATCCTTACAACGTCTAAACCAGAGGTTCTACTAAACTAACATATGGACTTGTTTTAAAATGGTCATAGCAAAAATAATTTAGCTATTTGATTTGTAATTTTAAGACCCCTTAAGGTATAAAAAAAAAAATATATATATATATATATATATATAAATTATATTAAACATTGAATTTCATCTTACTGCTATTAGCCGCTAGAAACGCATTGGATAACAGCTTCATGCACGGATAAACATATATTAAAATATATATAAATAGAGCTCCACTGTTGTGTTGGGTAGCCAGCTAGCTAACGTAGCATCCCTCTGTTTGAGGAGGCTGTGTCAGTAGACTACACTAGCCAGCTGCATTTGCTAGCTAATTAAGTGGCTAAGTAAGTGAAAGTGAGAAAAAAAATGACAATTTCTCTCTTGTTTCTCATTCATTTAGGAAGAAATGCATTTGTTAAAAACTGGTCAACTATTTTCTTTCCCTCTCTTTGAGTCAACTACTCACCACATGTTATGCACTGCAGTGCTAGCTAGCTGTAGCTTATGCTTTCAGTACTAGATTCATTCTCTGATCCTTTGATTGGGTGGACAGCATGTCAGTTCATGCTGTAAGAGCTCTGATAGGTTGGAGGACGTCCTCTGGAAGTTGTCATAATTACTGTTTAAGTCAAAGGAAGGTGGTGAGAACCATGAGCCTCCGAGGTTTTGTATTGAAGTCAATGTACCCGGAGGAGGACGGAAGCTAGCTGTCCTCCAGGTTACACCATGGTGCTATTCTACAGAGTTCTGTTGAGGCTACTGTAGACCTTCATTGCAAAAACAGTGTTTAATAAATGATTTGGACTTATTCGGGAAGTCACAGAAAATAGAGGTTGTGGAGGCAGAGGCAGACAAGTATTTACTGCAGACCAGCTGCAGGGGAGTTGAGTGGTTCTGCCCTCTCAGACCCTTGGCCAGATAGGGTTAAATAGTTTTCTGCCCTCTCAGACACTGGGTTAAATAGTGGAATGGGGTGGTGTTTTTTTTAGAGGGATAATAGTTGGCAGGGCAATTTTCCTTTTACCCAACGTTGTATTAAGAAATTAAAGTCAGGAGGCCATGATAAGCACCAACTGTCAGAGCAGCTCACAGATTACTGCACCTGTACATAGCCCACCTATATTTTAGCCCAAACAACTACCTCTTTCCCTACTGTATTTAATTTATTTATTTTGCTCCTTTGCACCCCATTATTTTTATTTCTACTTTGCACATTCTTCCATTGCAAATCTACCATTCCAGTGTTGCTATATTGTATTTACTTTGCCACCATGGCCTTTTTTTGCCTTTACCTCCCTTATCTCACCTCATTTGCTCACATCGTATATAGACTTGTTTCTACTGTATTATTGACTGTATGTTTGTTTTTCTCCATGTGTAACTCCGTGTTGTTGTATGTGTCGAACTGCTTTGCTTTATCTTGGCCAGGTCGCAATTGTAAATGAGAACTTGTTCTCAACTTGCCTACCTGGTTAAATAAAGGTGAAATAAATAAATAAATAAAAAATAACACACCAGTACAGCAGGTGGCGGTGTATACGCCTAAAAGCTGGCTGCGATCTGTCAATTGAATCCTAAAGAAGAAGAAAGAACCTTTGTGGTGGGGAGTCTGGTGGGAAAATGCTCATGTGGTTTGTTTACATATTTTTTGAATTTTCGGCATGAAAATCTGCCGCCATTTTTTGATGGAACCCAAACTACTAGATGACTGTTGATATCTACAAAAAATAGCTGTCTTCATTTAACTCTCTCTCCTCTGCTCTCATCCTTCTAGACCTATCGGCTGCCTTCGATACTGTGAACCATCAGATCCTCCTCTCCACCCTCTCCGAGTTGGGCATCTCCGGCGCGGCCCACGCTTGGATTGCGTCCTACCTGACAGGTCGCTCCTACCAGGTGGCGTGGCGAGAATCTGTCTCCTCGCCACGCGCTCTCACCACTGGTGTCCCCCAGGGCTCTGTTCTAGGCCCTCTCCTATTCTCGCTATACACCAAGTCACTTGGCTCTGTCATAACCTCACATGGTCTCTCCTATCATTGCTATGCAGACGACACACAATTAATCTTCTCCTTTCCCCTTCTGATGACCAGGTGGCGAATCGCATCTCTGCATGTCTGGCAGACATATCAGTGTGGATGACGGATCACCACCTCAAGCTGAACCTCGGCAAGACGGAGCTGCTCTTCCTCCCGGGGAAGGACTGCCCGTTCCATGATCTCGCCATCACGGTTGACAACTCCATTGTGTCCTCCTCCCAGAGCGCTAAGAACCTTGGCGTGATCCTGGACAACACCCTGTCGTTCTCAACCAACATCATGGCGGTGGCCCGTTCCTGTGGGTTCATGCTCTACAACATCCGCAGAGTACGACCCTGCCTCACACAGGAAGCGGCGCAGGTCCTAATCCAGGCACTTGTCATCTCCCGTCTGGATTACTGCAACTCGCTGTTGGCTGGGCTCCTGCCTGTGCCATTAAACCCCTACAACTCATCCAGAACGCCGCAGCCCGTCTGGTGTTCAACCTTCCCAAGTTCTCTCACGTCACCCCGCTCCTCCGCTCTCTCCACTGGCTTCCAGTTGAAGCTCGCATCCGCTACAAGACCATGGTGCTTGCCTACGGAGCTGTGAGGGGAACGGCACCGCAGTACCTCCAGGCTCTGATCAGGCCCTACACCCAAGCAAGGGCACTGCGTTCATCCACCTCTGGCCTGCTCGCCTCCCTACCATTGAGGAAGTACAGTTCCCGCTCAGCCCAGTCAAAACTGTTCGCTGCTCTGGCCCCCCAATGGTGGAACAAACTCCTCACGACGCCAGGACAGCGGAGTCAATCACCACCTTCCGGAGACACCTGAAACCCCACCTCTTCAAGGAATACCTAGGATAGGATAAGTAATCCTTCTCACCCCCCCCTTAATGACTTAGATGCACTATTGTAAAGTGGCTGTTCCACTGGATGTCAGAAGGTGAATTCACCAATTTGTAAGTCGCTCTGGATAAGAGCGTCTGCTAAATGACTTAAATGTAAATGTAAATGTTCATATTGAACCAATCTGGTTAATAACCATTGTTTGATACAAACAAATCGTTTTATAAACCCGCAGAACTGTAAAGGATGCCTCTGGCCAAGTGGGAGTGAGATTTGTGGAGAGATCAGATCCTTGCAGTTTGGTTGAAGAAGACGGTGATGAATAAAAAATGTAACAAACGAGTTTAACAACAAGGTTTTTTGGTTGGAGTTCACTGACAATTACACTTCTTTGGGAGATCCGTTTGAAGTACACTACAACAGTAAGTATCAAATCATCAAATCAAATGTATTTATAAAGCCCTTCTTACATCCGCTGATATCTCAATGTGCTGTATAGAAACCCAGCCTAAAACCCCAAACAGCAAGCAATGCAGGTGTAGAAGCACGGTGGCTCGGAAAAACTCCCTAGAAAGGCCAAAACCTTAGGAAGAAACCTAGAGAGGAACCAGGCAATGAGGGGTGGCCAGTCCTCTTCTGGCTGTGCCGGGTTGGAGATTATAACAGAACATGGCCAAGATGTTCAAATGTTCATAAATGACCAGCATGGTCGAATAATAACAATCACAGTAGTTGTCAAGGGTGCAACAGGTCAGCACCTCAGGAGTAAATGTCAGTTGGCTTTTCATAGCCGATCATTCAGAGTATCTCTTCCTCCTGCTGTCTCTAGAGAGTTGAAAACAGCAGGTCTGGGACAAGGTAGCAGGTCCAGTGAACAGGTCAGGGTTCTATAGCCGCAGGCAGAACAGTTGTACACTACAGATTGTTAAAATGTTTAAAAGCTTTTCAGATTTTTTTAATCATTTGTGTTATTTGTTTCCCAGATAAGTTGTCCTGTTACAACCCGTACCAGCTCACTGTCAGTCAACTGATTAAACTTTGTGTTATTTGTTTCCCAGATAAGTTGTCCTGTTACAACCCGTACCAGCTCACTGTCAGTCAACTGATTTCACTTTATACGCTGGCTCCTTTCCTGTTTCACATTTATTATTATTAATTATGATTTATTTATTTATTACGGGGAACTTATAGATTTCCCAATTTGGCCTTCTCCTCTAACATACAGTATATATATATATATAATACACGTAAGCGGCAGGTAACCTAGTGGTTAGAGCGTTGGACTAGTAACCGGAGGGTTGCAAGTTCAAACCCCCGAGCTGACAAGGTACAAATCTGTCATTCTGCCCCTGAACATGCAGTTAACCCACTGTTCCTCGGCCATCATTGAAAATAAGAATTTGTTCTTAACTGACTTGCCAAGTAAAATAAAGGTAAAATTAAAAAAAATAATAATTACAGAGAGAGTTCCAAGCCTTTCAGCCAATAACAGCTAGTTTTCATTTTTCCCAGACAGTACGAGCAAAAATTTACATAGACACTGTTTCCGTAATTGAAAATAAGAATTTGTTCTTAACTGACTTGCCTGGTTAAATAAAGGTTCCTTTACTATTGCCCTCCCAGTTACAAGTATGTGGACACCCCTTCGAATTTGTGGATTCGGTTATTTCAGCCACACCCGTTGCTGACGAGTATTTAAAATCCAGCACACAGCCATGCAATCTCCATAGACAAACATTGGCAGTGGAATGGCCTTACTAAAGAGCTTTACTTTCAACTTTCAACGTGGCACCATGATAGGATGCCACCTTTCCAACAAGTCAGTTTGTCAAATTACTACCCTGCTAGAGCTGCCCCCGGTCACCTGTAAGTGCTGTTATTGTGAAGTGGAAATGTCTAGGAGCAACAACGGCTCAGCTGAAAAAGTGGTAGGCCACACAAGCACGAGACAGCCGAGTGCTGAAGCAAGATCTCGGTTGTGAAACTCACTACCGAATTACAAACTGCCTCTGGAAGCAATGTCAGCACATCAGCACAAGAAATGTTCACCTGGAATGTGTTTCCATGGCCGAGCAGCCTCACACAAGCCTAAGATCACCATGCACAATGCCAAGCGTTGGCTGGAGTGGTGTAAAGCTCGTCGCCGTTAGACTCTGGAGCAGTGGACTGTGAGCCAGGCCTAATCGCCCATCATCAGTGCCCCGACCACACTAATGCTCTTGTGGCTGAATGGAAGCAAATCCCCCCGCAGCAATGTTCCAACATCTAGTGGAAAGCCTTCCCAGAAGAGAGGAGGCTGTTATAGCAGCAATGTTCCAACATCTAGTGGAAAGCCTTCCCAGAAGAGTGGAGGCTGTTATGGCAGCAATGTTCCAACATCTAGTGGAAAGCCTTCCTAGAAGACTGGAGGCTGTTATAGCAGCAATGTTCAAACATCTAGTGGAAATCCTTCCCAGAAGAGTGGAGGCTGTTATAGCAGCAATGTTCCAACATCTAGTGGAAAGCCTTCCCAGAAGAGTGGAGGCTGTTATAGCAGCAATGTTCCAACATCTAGTGGAAAGCCTTCCCAGAAGAGTGGAGGCTGTTATAGCAGCAATGTTCCAACATCTAGTGGAAATCCTTCCCAGAAGAGTGGAGGCTGTTATAGCAGCAGTGTTCCAACATCTAGTGGAAAGCCTTCCCAGAAGAGTGGAGGCTGTTATAGCAGCAATGTTCCAACATCTAGTGGAAAGCCTTCCCAGAAGAGTGGAGGCTGTTATAGCAGCAATGTTCCAACATCTAGTGGAAAGCCTTCCCAGAAGAGTGGAGGCTGTTATAGCAGCAATGTTCCAACATCTAGTGGAAATCCTTCCCAGAAGAGTGGAGGCTGTTATAGCAGCAATGTTCCAACATCTAGTGGAAAGCCTTCCCAGAAGAGTGGAGGCTGTTATAGCAGCAATGTTCCAACATCTAGTGGAAAGCCTTCCCAGAAGAGTGGAGGCTGTTATAGCAGCAATGTTCCAACATCTAGTGGAAAGCCTTCCCAGAAGAGTGGAGGCTGTTATAGCAGCAATGTTCCAACATCTAGTGGAAAGCCTTCCCAGAAGAGTGGAGGCTGTTATAGCAGCAATGTTCCAACATCTAGTGGAAAGCCTTCCCAGAAGAGTGGAGGCTGTTATAGCAGCAATGTTCAACATCTAGTGGAAAGCCTTCCCAGAAGAGTGGAGGCTGTTATAGCAGCAATGTTCCAACATCTAGTGGAAAGCCTTCCCAGAAGAGTGGAGGCTGTTATAGCAGCAATGTTCCAACATCTAGTGGAAAGCCTTCCCAGAAGAGAGGAGGATGTTATAGCAGCAACATGTGGGACCACCCCCATATTAATGCCCATGATTTTGTCATGAGATGTTGGACAAGCAGGTGTCCACATACTTTTGACCATGTGGCGTACATAACAAATAGGATATGGTAGACCTAGAAAAGAGCTGAACGTGAGATGTAGCACGTCAATTATCAATGCATTGATGACACACTGAATTTGCTGACATGACAAATCATTTACATTGATACGACTGTAATAAAAATAAATGTTATGCAAATAGTAAATTATAAAATTCACCGTTGTATATGCATAATGGTATACTCTTGACCTTTGTGCTGTTGACTGTGCCCAATAATGTTTGTTTGTCAAGCAGGTGTCCACATACTTTTGGTCATGTAGTGTTCATGTGTTCTACCATCAGCAAATACCTTCTAGGGTAAATACGTTGAAATTAAATAGACCGAACGACAGAACTACCACAGTGTTACTTTTTGTACCTGCCGGCGGGGCAGGAGAAACACAGCCTTGAGACGGAAGTAACAGTTATATATATATAGATATCGATTTTGACTTCATTGCTAACTTTGCATCTTGTACTTTGGACCAAGTTGTGTAGAATAATTGACAACCTGTAAGAAGAACGGTCATTTGAGATATCAAGTTTTTAACACTATTCATAAAATGTCGCCATCGTGTGGGGAGAGAAAGTCGTACAGTTTTTCAGGAGTTGAAAGTTGTCAAACGTTGCAGGTTGAATGAAATGTTATGAACGATCAGAAATAAATGCCAGGTCGAACAAACATGCCTATCTGAAGGTTGGCCAGCGTTGTGTTCTGTTGAACCCCTGGTAAAAAGGCTGAGCAGCCGAGAATGACAAGGTGACGACTTCCTTTTTCCACCGTTTGTGTTTAATACGATTAATGTACAGTATTTTCACCAACTGTAGAACAGCTTTTGTTGTAATATAATTCAGGATGTAGAAGACCACCCCCCCCCCCCAGGAATATAATTCAGGATGTGGAAGACCCCCCAGGAATATAATTCAGGATGTAGAAGACCCCCCCCCCCCCAGGAATATAATTCAGGATGTAGAAGACCCCCCCCAGGAATATAATTCAGGATGTAGAAGACCCCCCCAGGTATATAATTCAGGATGTAGAAGACCCCCCCCCCCAGGAATATAATAAAGGACGTAAGACCCCCCCCCCCAGGAATATAATTCAGGATGTAGAAGACCCCCCCAGGAATATAATTCAGGATGTAGAAGACCCCCCCCAGGAATATAATTCAGGATGTAGAAGACCCCCCCAGGAATATAATTCAGGATGTAGAAGACCCCCCCAGGAATATAATTCAGGATGTAGAAGACCCCCCCCCAGGTATATAATTCAGGATGTAGAAGACCCCCCCCCCCCAGGAATATAATTCAGGATGTAGAAGACCCCCCCCCAGGAATATAATTCAGGATGTAGAAGACCCCCCAGGAATATAATTCAGGATGTAGAAGACCCCCCCCCAGGAATATAATTCAGGATGTAGAAGACCCCCCCAGGAATATAATTCAGGATGTAGAAGACCCCCCAGGTATATAATTCAGGATGTAGAAGACCCCCCCCCCCCCAGGAATATAATTCAGGACGTAGAAGACCCCCCCCAGGAATATAATTCAGGACGTAGAAGACCCCCCCCCAGGAATATAATTCAGGATGTAGAAGACCCCCCCAGGAATATAATTCAGGATGTAGAAGACCCCCCCAGGATGTAGAAGACCCCCCCAGGAATATAATTCAGGATGTAGAAGACCCCCCCAGGAATATAATTCAGGATGTATAAGACCCCCCCCCAGGAATATAATTCAGGATGTATAAGACCCCCCCCCCCCCCAGGAATATAATTCAGGATGTAGAAGACCCCCCCCAGGAATATAATTCAGGATGTAGAAACCCCCCCCAGGAATATAATTCAGGATGTAGAAGACCCCCCAGGAATATAATTCAGGATGTAGAAACCCCCCCCAGGAATATAATTCAGGATGTAGAAACCCCCCCAGGAATATAATTCAGGATGTAGAAACCCCCCCCCAGGAATATAATTCAGGATGTAGAAGACCCCCCCCCCCAGGAATATAATTCAGGATGTAGAAGACCCCCCCAGGAATATAATTCAGGATGTAAGACCCCCCCCAGGAATATAATTCAGGATGTAGAAGACCCCCCCCCCCAGGAATATAATTCAGGATGTAGAAGACCCCCCCAGGAATATAATTCAGGATGTAGAAGACCCCCCCCAGGAATATAATTCAGGATGTAGAAGACCCCCCCAGGAATATAATTCAGGATGTAGAAGACCCCCCCCCCCCCCAGGAATATAATTCAGGATGTGGAAGACCCCCCAGGAATATAATTCAGGATGTAGAAGACCCCCCCCCAGGAATATAATTCAGGATGTAGAAGACCCCCCCAGGAATATAATTCAGGATGTGGAAGACCCCCAGGAATATAATTCAGGATGTAGAAGACCCCCCCCAGGAATATAATTCAGGATGTAGAAGACCCCCCCAGGAATATAATTCAGGATGTAGAAGACCCCCCAGGAATATAATTCAGGATGTAGAAGACCCCCCCAGGAATATAATTCAGGATGTAGAAGACCCCCCCCCCAGGAATATAATTCAGGATGTAGAAGACCCCCCCAGGAATATAATTCAGGATGTAGAAGACCCCCCCCAGGAATATAATTCAGGATGTAGAAGACCCCCCCCAGGAATATAATTCAGGATGTAGAAGACCCCCCCCAGGAATATAATTCAGGATGTAGAAGACCCCCAGGAATATAATTCAGGATGTAGAAGACCCCCCCCAGGAATATAATTCAGGATGTGGAAGACCCCCCCCAGGAATATAATTCAGGATGTAGAAGACCCCCCCCAGGAATATAATTCAGGATGTAGAAGACCCCCCCAGGAATATAATTCAGGATGTAGAAGACCCCCCAGGAATATAATTCAGGATGTAGAAGACCCCCCCCCAGGAATATAATTCAGGATGTAGAAACCCCCCCCCAGGAATATAATTCAGGATGTAGAAACCCCCCCCAGGAATATAATTCAGGATGTAGAAGACCCCCCCAGGAATATAATTCAGGATGTAGAAGACCCCCCCCCAGGAATATAATTCAGGATGTAAAACCCCCCCCCCAGGATGTAGAAGACCCCCCCCAGGAATATAATTCAGGATGTAGAAGACCCCCCCCCCCAGGAATATAATTCAGGATGTAGAAGACCCCCCAGGAATATAATTCAGGATGTAGAAGACCCCCCAGGAATATAATTCAGGATGTAGAAGACCCCCCCAGGAATATAATTCAGGATGTAGAAGACCCCCCCCCCAGGAATATAATTCAGGATGTAGAAGACCCCCCCCCAGGAATATAATTCAGGATGTAGAAGACCCCCAGGAATATAATTCAGGATGTAGAAGACCCCCCCCAGGAATATAATTCAGGATGTGGAAGACCCCCCCCCCCAGGAATATAATTCAGGATGTAGAAGACCCCCCAGGAATATAATTCAGGATGTAGAAACCCCCCCAGGAATATAATTCAGGATGTAGAAACCCCCCCCCAGGAATATAATTCAGGATGTAGAAGACCCCCCAGGAATATAATTCAGGATGTAGAAACCCCCCCCAGGAATATAATTCAGGATGTAGAAGACCCCCCCCCAGGAATATAATTCAGGATGTAGAAGACCCCCCCAGGAATATAATTCAGGATGTAGAAGACCCCCCCAGGAATATAATTCAGGATGTATAAGGACCCCCCCCCCAGGAATATAATTCAGGATGTAGAAGACCCCCCCCCAGGAATATAATTCAGGATGTAGAAGACCCCCAGGAATATAATTCAGGATGTAGAAGACCCCCCCCAGGAATATAATTCAGGATGTAGAAGACCCCCCCCAGGAATATAATTCAGGATGTAGAAGACCCCCCCCAGGAATATAATTCAGGATGTAGAAGACCCCCCAGGAATATAATTCAGGATGTAGAAGACCCCCCAGGAATATAATTCAGGATGTGGAAGACCCCCCAGGAATATAATTCAGGATGTAGAAGACCCCCCCCAGGAATATAATTCAGGATGTAGAAGACCCCCCAGGAATATAATTCAGGATGTAGAAGACCCCCCAGGAATATAATTCAGGATGAAAGACCCCCCAGGAATATAATTCAGGATGTAGAAGACCCCCCCCCAGGAATATAATTCAGGATGTGAAGACCCCCCAGGAATATAATTCAGGATGTAGAAGACCCCCCAGGAATATAATTCAGGATGTAGAAGACCCCCCCCAGGAATATAATTCAGGATGTAGAAGACCCCCCCCCAGGAATATAATTCCCCCCCCCCCAGGAATATAATTCAGGATGTGGAAGACCCCCCCCCAGGAATATAATTCAGGATGTAGAAGACCCCCCCAGGAATATAATTCAGGATGTAGAAGACCCCCCCCCAGGAATATAATTCAGGATGTAGAAGACCCCCCAGGAATATAATTCAGGATGTAGAAGACCCCCCAGGAATATAATTCAGGATGTAGAACCCCCCCAGGAATATAATTCAGGATGTAGAACCCCCCCCAGGAATATAATTCAGGATGTGGAAGACCCCCCCAGGAATATAATTCAGGATGTAGAATATAATTCAGGATGTGAAGACCCCCCCCCAGGAATATAATTCAGGATGTAGAAGACCCCCCCCCAGGAATATAATTCAGGATGTAGAAGACCCCCCCCAGGAATATAATTCAGGATGTAGAAGACCCCCCAGGAATATAATTCAGGATGTAGAAGACCCCCCAGGAATATAATTCAGGATGTAGAAGACCCCCCCAGGAATATAATTCAGGATGTAGAAGACCCCCCCCAGGAATATAATTCAGGATGTAGAAGACCCCCAGGAATATAATTCAGGATGTAGAAGACCCCCCCCCAGGAATATAATTCAGGATGTAGAAGACCCCCCCAGGAATATAATTCAGGATGTAGAAGACCCCCCCAGGAATATAATTCAGGATGTAGAAGACCCCCCAGGTATATAATTCAGGATGTAGAAGACCCCCCCAGGAATATAATTCAGGATGTAGAAGACCCCCCCCCCAGGAATATAATTCAGGATGTAGAAGACCCCCAGGAATATAATTCAGGATGTAGAAGACCCCCCAGGAATATAATTCAGGATGTAGAAGACCCCCCCCAGGAATATAATTCAGGATGTAGAAGACCCCCCCCCCCCAGGTATATAATTCAGGATGTAGAAGACCCCCCCCCAGGAATATAATTCAGGATGTAGAAGACCCCCCCAGGAATATAATTCAGGATGTAGAAGACCCCCCAGGAATATAATTCAGGATGTAGAAGACCCCCCCCCAGGACCCCCCAGGAATATGACTCAGGATGGCCCTGGATAAATGACGATTTTCCGAACCCTCTGCTCTCTGCGCCTGACTCCAACCCACCACTCCTAGTAACCTCTGACAACCTCTGTGCATCACTGAAGCATGACCTTGGATGTGGTTGTTGACCTTGGATGTGGTTGTTGACCTTGGATGTGATTGTTGACCTTGGATGTGGTTGTTGACCTTGGATGTGATTGTTGACCTTGGATGTGGTTGTTGACCTTGGATGCGGTTGTTGACCTTGGATGCGGTTGTTGACCTTGGATGTGGTTGTTGACCGTGGATGTGGTTGTTGACCTTGGATGTGGTTGTTGACCTTGGATGTGGTTGTTGACCTTGGATGCGGTTGTTGACCTTGGATGCGGTTGTTGACCTTGGATGTGGTTGTTGACCTTGGATGCGGTTGTTGACCTTGGATGTGGTTGTTGACCTTGGATGTGATTGTTGACCTTGGATGTGGTTGTTGACCTTGGATGCGGTTGTTGACCTTGGATGTGGTTGTTGACCTTGGATGCGGTTGTTGACCTTGGATGTGGTTGTTGACCTTGGATGCGGTTGTTGACCTTGGATGTGGTTGTTGACCTTGGATGTGGTTGTTGACCTTGGATGATTCAGTTCAAGTATAAAACAGCATGTGTTTCTGTTACAAGGCACTGTAAATTTGGTGCATATAGCTACTGACCCTGGAACTGACCCTGTATATAGCTACTGACCCTGTATATAGCTACTGACCCTGTATATAGCTACTGACCCTGGAACTGACCCTGTATATAACTACTGACCCTGTATATAACTACAGACCCTGGAACTGACCCTGTATATAACTACTGACCCTGTATATAACTACTGACCCTGTATATAGCTACTGACCCTGTATATAGATACTGACCCTGTATATAACTACTGACCCTGTATATAGCTACTGACCCTGTATATAGCTACTGACCCTGTATATAGATACTGACCCTGTATATAGCTACTGACCCTGTATATAGCTACTGACCCTGTATATAACTACTGACCCTGTATATAACTACTGACCCTGTATTTAGCTACTGACCCTGTATATAGCTACTGACCCTGTATATAGCTACTGACCCTGTATATAGCTACTGACCCTGTATATAGCTACTGACCCTGTATATAGCTACTGACCCTGTATATAGATACTGACCCTGTATATAGGTAATGACCCTGTATATAGCTACTGACCCTGTATATAGATACTGACCCTGTATATAGCTACTGACCCTGTATATAGCTACTGACCCTGTATATAGCTACTGACCCTGTATATAACTACTGACCCTGTATATAACTACTGACCTTGGAACTGACCCTGTATATAGCTACTGACCCTGTATATAGCTACTGACCCTGTATATAACTACTGACCCTGTATATAACTACTGACCCTGTATATAACTACTGACCCTGTATATAGCTACTGACCCTGTACATAACTACTGACCCTGTATATAACTACTGACCCTGTATATAACTACTGACCCTGTATATAACTACTGACCCTGTATATAACTTCTGACCCTGTATATAGCTACTGACCCTGTATATAACTACTGACCCTGTATATAACTACTGACCCTGTATATAACTACTGACCCTGTATATAACTACTGACCCTGTATATAACTACTGCATCCACTAACACATATAGTCACTTGTGGTGACTTTCCAATTCAACGGAAGAGGCACACTGGGAAATGATTGGTGTCGTGGGGGGGGTTAAATTGAATTACCCATGAAACCTGCCTTTTGTATTACTCCTATGAAGGTTGTACTGCTCACTTCAGCTATTTCAGTTTCTTAACTGATTATTATTATTTTTTTAGGTAAACGGTTTCCTCCACATGTTTGAGTAACAAGATCTTATCCGGGTTTGTGGACAGAACGTGTCAACTAGTTACCTCTGAATTGTGGACAGAACGTGTCAAATAGTTACCTCTGAATTGTGGACAGAACGTGTCAACTAGTTACCTCTGAATTGTGGACAGAACGTGTCAACTAGTTACCTCTGAATTGTGGACAGAACGTGTCAACTAGTTACCTCTGAATTGTGGACAGAGCGTCAACTAGTTACCTCTGAATTGTGGACAGAACGTGTCAACTAGTTATCTCTGAATTGTGGACAGAACGTGTCAACTAGTTACCTCTGAATTGTGGACAGAACGCATGTCAACTAGTTACCTCTGAATTGTGGACAGAGCGTGTCAACTAGTTATCTCTGAATTGTGGACAGAACGTGTCAACTAGTTACCTCTGAATTGTGGACAGAACGTGTCAACTAGTTATCTCTGAATTGTGGACAGAACGTGTCAACTAGTTACCTCTGAATTGTGGACAGAACGTGTCAACTAGTTATCTCTGAATTGTGGACAGAACGTGTCAACTAGTTACCTCTGAATTGTGGACATAACGTGTCAACTAGTTACCTCTGAATTGTGGACAGAACGTGTCAACTAGTTACCTCTGAATTGTGGACAGAACGTGTCAACTAGTTACCTCTGAATTGCTTTAATACAGCAGTGCATTCTGACACCACAAATTGAAATAGATTTCACCTCCATATAGTTGGTCAGAAGTTGTAATGGATCACATATTAGGCCTCCACCGACTGAAGGGGCAGAGGATCTGGAAAGGGGATGTTGCTATAGCATCCTCTAGCTAGCTAGCTGGCTAGCGTCTTTGCATAAAACGAGCCAAATGCATTGCACATTCTAAATAGCTGCCTGCTACTAGGATTGTATTCCTCTCAATCTTCTCTCTATCTCTCTCCCTCTAGGCCACTAGGCCTCCTCTCTCCTTCCTCTCTATCTCTCTCCCTCTAGGCCACTAGGCCTCCTCTCTCCTTCCTCTCTATCTCTCTCCCTCTAGGCCACTAGGCCTCCTCTCTCCTTCCTCTCTATCTCTCTCCCTCTAGGCCACTAGGCCTCCTCTCTCCTTCCTCTCTATCTCTCTCCCTCTAGGCCACTAGGCCTCCTCTCTCCATCCTCTATCTCTCTCCCTCTAGGCCACTAGGCCTCCTCTCTCCTTTCTCTCCTCCCTCTCCTTCCTCTAGGCCACTAGGCCTCCTCTCTCCATCCTCTATCTCTCTCCCTCTAGGCCACTAGGCCTCCTCTCTCCTTTCTCTCCTCCCTCTCCTTCCTCTCCCTCCTCTCTATCTCTCTCCCTCTAGGCCACTAGGCCTCCTCTCTCCTTCCTCTCCTCCCTCTCCTTCCTCTCCCCTCCTCTCTATCTCTCTCCCTCTAGGCCACTGAGCCTCCTCTCTCCTATCTCTGCTCCCTCTCCTTCCTCTCCCTCCTCTCTATCTCTCTCCCTCTAGGCCACTAGGCCACTCTCCTTCCTCTCCTCCCTCTCCTTCCTCTCCCTCCTCTCTATCTCTCTCCCTCCTAGGCCATCAGGCCCCATCTCTCCTTCCTCTCTATCTCTCTCTCCCTCTAGGCCACTAGGCCTCCTCTCTATCTCTCTCCCTCCTGGGCCACTAGGCCTCCTCTCTCCTTCCTCTCCTCCCTCTCCCTCTAGGCCATCAGGCCTCATCTCTCCTTCCTCTCTATCTCTCTCCCTCTAGGCCACTAGGCCTCCTCTCTCCTTCCTCTCCTCCCTCTCCCTCTAGGCCATCAGGCCTCATCTCTCCTTCCTGTCTACCTCTCTCCCTCTAGGCCATCAGCCCTCATCTCTCCTTCCTCTCTATCTCTCTGCCTCTAGGCCACTAATCCTCCTCTCCTGCCTTTCACTCTCCTCCTCTCTATTCTCCTCCTTCTCCATGGGAAAGCTAGTTCAGTGCGATTGTGGTCAACCTGGAAGCTGTGGTAGCGGCTCCACCACTCTGAGGCCTGAATAGTGTGTGTGTGTGTGTGTGTGTGTGTGTGTGTGTGTGTGTGTGTGTGTGTGTGTGTGTTTCACAAACATTCCTCGGCCGTACCGTCCGTCCGACCGCTGGCCAGCCTTGCACGAGAGCCACTCAGCAACCACGGTCAGACCACGACGCCAGTTCTGACTACTCAAATTACAGCACACACACATTCTCTGGCATGTGCCCTCTCTCTCTCTCACACACACACTCTGCAGTCCTTTTAGATATTGCATCCTACAGAAGATCAAAGTGTTGTCAAACAGTAAACACACACACACTCTCTCATTTCCCCTTTATCCTCTAGGAGTCTGGTTGGTAGAGTAATGATCATGATCAGCAGTCACAGCTCCATCTGGTGTGTGTTTATAACAGAGACACTGGGGAGGATTCACACCCTTCTCTTCCCTCATCCCCCTCTCTTCCCTCATCCCCCTCATCCCCTCTCTCTTCCCTCATCCCTCTCTTCCCTCATCCCCCTCTTCCTCATCCCCCTCATCCCCCTCTCTTCTCTCATCCCCCTCTCTTCCCTCAACCCCTTCTCTTCCCTCATCCCCTAATCCCCCTCTCTTCCTCATCCCCCTCTCTTCCCTCTCATCCCTCATCCCCCTTCCCCTCATCCCCCTCTCTTCCCTCATCCCCTCTCTTCCCTCATCCCCTTCTTCCCTCATCCCCCTAATCCCCCCTCTCTTCCCTCATGCCCCTCTCTTCCCTCATGCCCTCTTTCCTCATCCCCCTCTCTTCTCTCATCCCCCTCTCTTCCCTCATCCCCTCTCTTCCCTCACCCTCTCTTCCCTCATGTCCCTCTCTTCCCTCATCCCCATCTCTTCCTTCATGCCCCTCTCATCCCTCACCCCCCTCTTCCCTCATCCCCTCTCTTCCTTCATGCCCCTCTCATCCCTCACCCCCTCTCTTCCCTCATCCCCTCTCTTCCCTCATCCCCCTCTCTTCCCTCATCCCCCTCTCTTCCCTCATCCCCTAATCCCCCTCTCTTCCCCTCATGCCCCTCTCTTCCCTCATGCCCCTCTCTTTCCTCATCCCCCTCTCTTCTCATCCCCCTCTCTTCCCTCATCCCCTTCTCTTCCCTCACCCCCTCTCTTCCCTCATGTCCCTCTCTTCCCTCATCCCCATCTCTTCCTTCATGCCCCTCTCATCCCTCACCCCCCTCTCTTCCCTCATCCCCCTCTCTTCCTTCATGCCCCTCTCATCCCTCACCCCCTCTCTTCCCTCATCCCCTTCTCTTCCTTCATTCCCCTCTCTTCCCTCATCTCTCTCTCTTCCCTCATCCCCCTCTCTTCCTTCATGCCCCTCTCATCCCTCACCCCCCTCTCTTCCTTCATGCCCCTCTCATCCCTCACCCCCCTCTCTTCCTTCATGCCCCTCTCATCCCTCACCCCCTCTCTTCCCTCATCTCTCTCTCTTCCCTCATCCCCCTCTCTTCCTTCATGCCCCTCTCTTCCCTCACCCGCTCTCTTCCCTCATTTCCCTCTCATCCCTCACCCCCCTCTCTTCCCTCATTTCCCTCTCTTCCCTCATTTCCCTCTCTTCCCTCATTTCCCTCTCTTCCCTCATCCCCCTCTCTTCCCTCATCCCCCTCTCTTCCTTCATGCCCCTCTCATCCCTCACCCCCTCTCTTCCCTCATCCCCTTCTCTTCCTTCATCCCCCTCTCTTCCCTCATCTCCCTAATCTCTCTCTCTTCCCTCATCTCCCTCTCTTCCCTCATCTCTCTCTCTCTTCCCTCATGCCCCTCTCATCCCTCACCCCCTCTCTTCCCTCATCTCTCTCTCTTCCCTCATCTCCCTCTCTTCCCTCATCTCTCTCTCTCTTCCCTCATGCCCCTCTCATCACTCACCCCCTCTCTTCCCTCATCCCCCTAATCCCCCTCTCTTCCCTCATCTCCCTCTCTTCCCTCATCTCTCTCTCTCTTCCTTCATCCCCCTCTCATCACTCACCCCCTCTCTTCCCTCATCTCTCTCTCTTACCTCATTTCCCTCTCTTCCCTCATTTCCCTCTCTTCCCTCATCCCCCTCTCTTCCCTCATCCCCCTCTCTTCCCTCATCCCCCTCTCTTCCCTCATCCCCATCTCTTCCCTCATCCCCCTTTCTTCCCTCATCCCCATCTCTTCCCTCATTTCCCTCTCTTCCCTCATTTCCCTCTCTTCCCTCATCCCCCTCTCTTCCCTCATCCCTCTCTCTTCCCTCATCCCCATCTCTTCCCTCATTTCCCTCTCTTCCCTCATTTCCCTCTCTTCCCTCATCTCCCTCTCTTCCCTCATCCCCCTCTCTTCCTTCATGCCCCCCATCTTCCCTCATCCCCCTCTCATCCCTCACCCCCCTCTCTTCCCTCATCTTCCTCTCTTCCTTCATCCCCCTCTCTTCCTTCATCTTCCTCTCTTCCCTCATTTCCCTCTCATCCCTCACCCCCTCTCTCTTCCCTCATCTCTCTCTCTTCCTTCCCTCCTCTCTTCCTTCATCCCCTCTCTTCCCTCATCTCCCTCTCTTCCCCCTCTCTTCCTTCATGCACCTCTCATCCCTCACCCCCCTCTCATCCCTCACCCCCCTCTCTTCCCTCATGCCCCTCATCTCCCTCTCTCCCCTCACCCCCTCATCTTCCCTCACCCCCTCATCTTCCTCTCATCCCTCACCCCCTCTCTTCTTCATCTCCCTCTCTTCCCTCATCCCCCTCTCTTCCCTCATCCACCTCTCTTCCCTCATCCCCTCTCTTCCTTCATCCCCCTCTCTTCCCTCCACCCCCTCTCATCCCTTACCCCCTCTCCTCCCTCATCCCCCTCTCTTCCCTCATCCCCTCTCCTCCCTCACCCCCCCTCTCTTCCCTCATCCCCCTCTTCTCCCTCATCCCCCTCTCTTCTCACCCCCTCTCATCCCTCATCCCCCTCTCCCTCCCTCATCCCCCTCTCCTCCTCCCTGCCTCTCCTCCCTCACCCCCCTCTCCTCCCTCATCCCCCTCTCCTCACTCCCTGCCTCTTATCCCTCATGCCCCTCTTATCCCTCATGCCCCTCTCTTCCCTCATCCCCCTCTCCTCCCTCTCCCCCCTCACCCCCCTCTCCTCTCTTCCTGCCACTTATCCCCATCTCTATTTCTACCTCCCCTAAACCCCACTTCTCTGTTCTACTCTCTTTCTTTCTCTATTCTATGTATCTCATCCCCCCCTCTCTCCAGTTGGGGAGACAGTATCTCACGCAGGCAGACAAACAGCGAGAAAATATATCCATTGGTAAACCACAGGAATGAAGTGTTGGAATGAAACAGAATGGGAGGGAGTGAGGGAGGGAGGGAGGGAGGGGAGTGATGGAGGGAGGGAAGGGGAGGGAGGGAGGGAGGGAAGGAGGGAGTGGAGGGAGGGACGGGGGAGGGATGGAGGGAGGGGGAGGGATGGAGGGAGGGGGGAGAGAGGGAGGAGGGAGGGAGGGGAGAGTTGAGGGAGGGAGGGAGAGAGGGGGGAGGAGGGAGGAGGGAGGGAGGGAGGGAGGGGAGGGAGGGGAGGGAGGGAGGGGGAGGGAGGGAGGGAGGGAGGGAGAGGGAGGAGGGAGGGAGGGAGGGAGAGGGAGGAGGGGAGGGAGGGAGGGGAGGATAGTGACGGATCCTGTTTGCTTCATTCCCGCAGCCAAAAAAAACCCACAGTGTTTATCATATGCAGAGAGGGGCGGTACACACAGAGAGGGGCGGTACACACAGAGAGGGGCGGACACAGAGAGGGGCGGTACCACACAGAGAGGGTACACACAGAGAGGGGCGGTACACACCTGAGGGTACACACAGAGAGGGGTAGGGAGGGAGGGGAGGTACACCAGAGAGGGGCGGCACTACAGAGAGGGGTACAGAGAGGGGCAGTACACACAGAGAGGGTACACACAGAGAGGGGCAGGTACACACAGAGAGGGGTACACAGAGAGGGGCGGTACACCCAGAGAGGGGCAGTACACCTGAGAGGGGCGGTACACCTGAGAGGGGGTACACACAGAGAGGGGCACACAGAGAGGGGGCGGTACACACAGAGGGGGCGGTACACCCAGAGGGGGCAGTACACACAAAGAGGGGCGGTACACACAGAGAGGGGTACACCTGAGAGGGGTACACACAGAGAGGCGGTACACACAGAGAGGGCGGTACACAGAGAGGGGTACCCACACAGAGGGCAGTACAGAGAGGGTACACACAGAAACCTCACACAGGGCGGTACACACAGAGAGGGGCGGTACACACAGAGAGGGGCGGTACACCCAGAGAGGGGCAGTACACACAGAGAGGGGTACACACAGAGAGGGGTACACACAGAGATGGGCGGTACACCCAGAGAGGGGTACACACAGAGATGGGCGGTACACACAGAGAGGGGCAGTACACACAGAGAGGGGCGGTACACACAGAGATGGGCGGTACACACAGAGAGGGGTACACACAGAGAGGGGAGGTACACACAGAGAGGGGAGGTACACACAGAGAGGGGCGGTACACACAGAGAGGGGCAGTACACACAGAGAGGGGGCGGTACACACAGAGAGGCGGTACACACAGAGAGGCGGTACACACAGAGGGGTACACAGAGAGGGGCGTACACACAGAGGGGGTACACACAGAGGGGCGGTGTACACCCAGAGAGGGGTACACAGAGAGGGGCGGTACACACAGAGAGGCGGTACACAGAGAGGGGCGGTACACACAGAGAGGGGTACACACAGAGAGGGGCGGGACACACAGAGAGGGGCGGTACACACAGAGAAGGGTACACACAGAGAGGGGCGGTACACCCAGAGAGGGGTACACACAGAGAGGGGCGGTACACACAGAGAGGGGTACACACAGAGAGGGGCGGGACAC
>NC_088224.1:783408-788408 GCF_036934945.1 Oncorhynchus masou masou
TATTTATATTCTGTATTCATATTATATATTAATATTATTATTATCATGTATTCTATTCTATATTCATATTATTATTATCATATATTCATATTCTATATTAATATTATTATTATCATAGATATTTATATACTCATATTATATATTAATTTATATTCTATATTTCATATTATATATTAATATTATTATTATCATGTATTCATATTCTATATTCATATTACTATTATCATATATTCATATTCTATATTAATATTATTATCATACATTCATATTATATATTAATATTATTATTATCATATATTCATATTCTATATTCATATTATTATTATCATATATGTATATTCTGTATTCATATTATATATTAATATTATTATTATCATATATTCATATTATTATTATCGTATATTCATATTCTATATTCATATTATTATTATTATATATTTATATTCTATATTCATATTATATATTCATATTCTATATATATATTATTATCATATATTTATATTCTATATTCATATTCTATATTCACATTATTATTATCATATATTTATATTCTATATTCATTCTATATTCTATTATTATTATCATATATTCATATTCTATATTCATATTATTATTATCATATATTCATATTCTATATTCATATTATATATTCATATTATTATTATCATATATTTATATTCTATATTCATATTCTATATTCCTATTATTATTCTATATTCATATTATATTCATATTCTATATATATATTATTATCATATATTTATATTCTATATTCATATGATTATTATCATATATTTATATTCTATATTCATATTCTATATATATATATTATTATCATATATTTATATTCTATATTCATATTATTGTTATCATATATTTATATTCTATATTCATATTCTATATACATATTATTATTATTATCATATATTTATATTCTATATTCATATTATATTTTCATATTATTATTCAAAGCTGTCAAACATTCCCCCTTTTCTCTGAAGGAACCAAAAATGAAATCCAAGACTTGACATGAACGGGGTATATAAATGGAACCAGAACAGAGCGACAACTTTTGGGGACGTTTAAAAGACCTTAAGTAAACAGTTTATCGAGATCAAACACTCAGAGACAGGCAGAGTCAAACACTCAGAGACAGGCAGAGTCAAACACTCCAGAGACAGGCAGAGTCAAACACTCCAGAAGACAGGCAGAGTCAAACACTCAGAGACAGGCAGAGTCAAACACTCAGAGACAGGCAGAGTCTTGACTTGACTGTTCACACTAGGTTTTAACAAGTTATACTTGTTCACTCTGCATTGCACTATTAGGCGTGAATCAAAGTAAAGTGGACTGCCTGTCATAGTGGACTGCCTGTCATGTGGACTGCCTGTCATAGTGGACTGCCTGTCATAGTGGACTGCCTGTCATAGTGAACTGCCTGTCATAGTGGACTGCCTGTCATAGTGAACTGTCTGTCATAGTGGACTGCCTGTCATAGTGAACTCTCTGTCATAGTGGACTGCCTGTCATAGTGGACTGCCTGTCATAGTGGACTGCCTGTCATAGTGAACTGTCTGTCATAGTGGACTGCCTGTCATAGTGGACTGCCTGTCATAGTGGACTGCCTGTCATAGTGGACTGCCTGTCATAGTGAACTGTCTGTCATAGTGGACTGCCTGTCATAGTGGACTGCCTGTCATAGTGGACTGCCTGTCATAGTGAACTGCCTGTCATAGTGGACTGCCTGTCATAGTGGACTGCCTGTCATAGTGGACTGCCTGTCATAGTGGACTGCCTGTCATAGTGAACTGTCTGTCATAGTGGACTGCCTGTCATAGTGGACTGCCTGTCATAGTGGACTGCCTGTCATAGTGGACTGCCTGTCATAGTGAACTGCCTGTCATAGTGGACTGCCTGTCATAGTGGACTGCCTGTCATAGTGGACTGTATGTCTTGTTCTGTCTGGAAAAAAACATGTTTTCTATAAATAGTTTAGATTACGATACACATTCCCTTATTTTACTCTTTTATATTCTATTCCATTATACCCTATTCTATTCTATTCCATTATACCCTATTCTATTCCATTATATCCTATTCTATTCCATTATACCCTATTCTATTCCATTATACCCTATTCTATTCCATTATTCCCTATTCTATTCCATTATACCCTATTCTATTCTATTCCATTATACCCTATTCTATTCCATTGTACCCTACCCTATTCTATTCCATTATACCTTATTCTATTCCATTATACTCTATCCTATTCCATTGTACCCTACCCTATTCTATTCCGTTATATCCTATTCTATTCCATTATACCCTATTCTATTCTATTCCATTATACCCTACCCTATTCTATTCCATTATACCCTATTCTATTCTATTCCATTATACCCTATTCTATTCCATTATACCCTACCTATTCTATTCCATTATACCCTATTCTATTCTATTCCATTATACCCTATTCTATTCCATTATACCCTACTCTATTCCATTATACCCTATTCTATTCCATTATACCCTACTCTATTCCATTATACCCTTTTCAGGTGTGACTGAGTTACAGCCTACAATTCCAGGTCTGATTGGTCAAAACTCAAAATACAAACTCAGGTGTGATTGGTCAGAATATTTTCCGGTGTACATGTAATTCTACATACTCAGTTATAATTGGTCAACATCCTACAATCTCTCTCTCTCTCTCTCTCTCTCTCTCTCTCAGGTGTGATTGGTCAAAATAATTCAGATGTAAATGTAATTGTTCGACATCCTACAAGTTTAGGTGTGATTGATATACATCCTAAAAGCTCAGATGTGATTGGATAGAATCCTAAAAGCTCATGTCTGATTGGTCAGGATCCTAAAAACTCAGATGTTATTGGTGGATAGGTCTGTTCTCACCAGAAGCCGTCTTCCTGTCCCACATCGATCAGCTTGTCCATGTCATCAGAGTCTGGAGAGCTATAGTCATCATAAGGTCTCTTCATCTCTCCTCCTCTTCCTCACTGGTTTGACGGATAGATAGATGGATGGCTGGAGGGGTGAAAGGAGAAGTGTGTGGAGGATCGTGTTGAGCGAAGCAGACAGTGTCAGTCTGTTGGTTTTCACTCCTTCTGTTCTACTGACGCAGTAGAGAATGAGGTCCCCATGGAGTCAATGTCCACACTCTGTTCTCTGTTCTCTCTCTCTCTCTGTCTCTCTTGCTGTCTCTCTCTGTCTAGCTCGCTCTCTTTCTCTCTCTTTTCTCTGTCTCTCTCTTTCTCTCTCTCTTTCTCTCTCTCTGTCTCTCTTTCTCTGTCTCTCTCTGTCTCTCTCTCTGTCTAGCTCGCTCTCTTTCTCTCTCTTTTCTCTCTCTCTCTCTCTTTCTCTCTCTCCCTGTCTCTCTTTCTCTGTCTCTCTCTGTCTCTCTCTCTCTGTCTAGCTCACTCTCTTTCTCTCTCTTTTTTCTGTCTCTCTCTTTCTATCTCTCCCTGTCTCTCTTTCTCTCGTTCTGACCTCTTTGAACAATAGACTTTTCCCCGTCTGTCTTCGTGTCGTCTCGGTATGTGAGCTTCTCCGTTCTTTCTCATTCATATCTCTTCCCCGTGTTGTTGTCTTCTGGGTTATCCTCTATGACTGGTACATCATCCAAGGGTCTAAAGTTACTAGATGTACCAACTGCTTAACCCCTGCCTTTACCCTCTCACTGTCATCCAACCATACTCCTTCAACCCTCTCTCTCTCTCTCTCTCTCTCTCTCCACTCTCTTGTTTTGTCTCTGGTCACTCTTCCCTCCCTCACTCTCTCCCTCTTTCCCTCCCTCCCTCCCTCTCTCTATCTCAGCCACCCAATGACAACACGACAGTCACACTGGGGCAGAGTTGTCCATTTTTGGCTCCCCCTCCCTCTATTTCTCTCCCTTCTTTCCCTCCCTCTCTCCCTCGCTCTCCCCCTTGCTCTTTCCCTCCCTCCCTCCCTCTCTCTCTCCTTATTTCTCTCCCTTCCTTTCAACTATCCTTCCCAACACTCCATCATCCCCTCAATGTGATAACTAGCCTACTCTCTCCTCTATCTCATCCCACTCTCTCGCAATTCCTTGAATTACTCTCTCTTGTTCTCTCTGTCTCTCTCTCACTCTCTCTCACTCTGACTCTGACTCTCACTCTTTCTCTTTATCTCTCACTCTCTCTCTCTATCGCTCTCTCTCTATCCCCTCTCTCTCTCTCTCTCCTATCTTTCTGTCTCTCAATTCCTTTAATGACTCTTTCTCTCCTGTTAAGAAAAATGAAAGAGAGAGAGGGAAAGATGAGTAATGAATGGAAAGGGAATGGAGGTCTATGTTGAAAAGGTTTAAGTGTTTCAGAATTTGCATCAATCACTACAAACATGTAGGGAAGAGGAGAGAGAAGAGGGGAGAGAGAAGAGAAAATGAGAGAGGTGAGAAAATGAGAGGAGAGAAAAGGAGAGAGCAGAGAAAAGGAGAGAGGGGAGAAAAGGAGAGAAGAGAGAAAATGAGAGAGGAGGAGAGAAAATGAGAGAGGACAGTGCAGGTCAAGAGAGGAATCAGCTAGTGAGGGTCTGAACAGAGGGGCTGGGTAAGATAGTAGTGTCTATAGTATACGCACACATAAAAGGCTACACACACAGTGGTGTCTCCATGACAACGCCTGGTTCTGCTACCGTGGGAAGATCTCTGACCAGGATTCCCATTTCCATGGCAACGGGAGTCCCAGACGACTGCTGTCAGAAGTGGTGCCTTACTGACCCAGCAGTGTGTGTGTGTGTGTGTGTGTGTGTGTGTGTGTGTGTGTGTGCGCGTGCGTGTGTGTGCGTGTGTGCATGTTTGCGTGCGTGTGTGTGTGTTTGTGTGCCCATTCCCCCTTGCACACAATGCCTAACAAGGCGTCTCTCTTCCTGCCTGGCAGACTGGGTGTGTTTTTATGAGAATGTGTGTGTGTGTGTGTGTGTGTGTGTGTGTGTGTGTGTGTGTGTGTGTGTGTGTGTGTGTG
>NC_088224.1:798408-805908 GCF_036934945.1 Oncorhynchus masou masou
ACGAGGAGTGGAAGGTATGGATTACTGGAGGATGGGAGAGACTGGAGGAGTGGAAGGTATGGATTACTGGAGGATGGGAGAGACTGGAGGAGTGGAAGGTATGGATTACTGGAGGATGGGAGAGACTGGAGGAGTGGAAGGTATGGATTACTGGAGGATGGGAGAGACTGGAGGAGTGGAAGGTATGGATTACTGGAGGATGGGAGAGACTGGAGGAGTGGAAGGTATGGATTACTGGAGGATGGGAGAGACTGGAGGAGTGGAAGGTATGGATTACTGGAGGATGGGAGAGACTGGAGGAGTGGAAGGTATGGATTACTGGAGGATGGGAGAGACTGGAGGAGGAAGGTATGGATTACTGGAGGATGGGAGAGACTGGAGGAGTGGATGGTATGGATTACTGGAGGATGGGAGAGACTGGAGGAGTGGAAGGTAAGGATTACTGGAGGATGGGAGAGACTGGAGGAGTGGAAGGTATGGATTACTGGAGGATGGGAGAGACTGGAGGAGTGGAAGGTAGGGATTACTGGAGGATGGGAGAGACTGGAGGAGTGGAAGGTATGGATTACTGGAGGATGGGAGAGACTGGAGGAGTGGAAGGTATGGATTACTGGAGGATGGGAGAGACTGGAGGAGTGGAAGGTATGGATTACTGGAGGATGGGAGAGACTGGAGGAGTGGAAGGTATGGATTACTGGAGGATGGGAGAGACAGGAGGAGTGGAAGGTATGGATTACTGGAGGATGGGAGAGACTGGAGGAGTGGAAGGTATGGATTACTGGAGGATGGGAGAGACAGGAGGAGTGGAAGGTATGGATTACTGGAGGATGGGAGAGACTGGAGGAGTGGAAGGTATGGATTACTGGAGGATGGGAGAGACTGGAGGAGTGGAAGGTATGGATTACTGGAGGATGGGAGAGACTGGAGGAGTGGAAGGTATGGATTACTGGAGGATGGGAGAGAGACTGGAGGAGTGGAAGGTATGGATTACTGGAGGATGGGAGAGACTGGAGGAGTGGAAGGTATGGATTACTGGAGGATGGGAGAGACTGGAGGAGTGGAAGGTATGGATTACTGGAGGATGGGAGAGACTGGAGGAGTGGAAGGTAGGGATTACTGGAGGATGGGAGAGACTGGAGGAGTGGAAGGTATGGATTACTGGAGGATGGGAGAGACTGGAGGAGTGGAAGGTATGGATTACTGGAGGATGGGAGAGACTGGAGGAGGGAAGGTATGGATTACTGGAGGATGGGAGAGACAGAATGGAGGAGGAGACTGGAAGGTAGGGATTACTGGAGGATGGGAGAGACTGGAGGAGTGGAAGGTATGGATTACTGGAGGATGGGAGAGACTGGAGGAGTGGAAGGTATGGATTACTGGAGGATGGGAGAGAGACTGGAGGAGTGGAAGGTATGGATTACTGGAGGATGGGAGAGACTGGAGGAGTGGAAGGTATGGATTACTGGAGGATGGGAGAGACTGGAGGAGTGGAAGGTATGGATTACTGGAGGATGGGAGAGACTGGAGGAGTGGAAGGTATGGATTACTGAGGATGGGAGAGACTGGAGGAGTGGAAGGTATGGATTACTGGAGGATGGGAGAGACTGGAGGAGTGGAAGGTAGGGATTACTGGAGGATGGGAGAGACTGGAGGAGTGGAAGGTATGGATTACTGGAGGATGGGAGAGACTGGAGGAGTGGAAGGTATGGATTAATGGAGGATGGGAGAGACTGGAGGAGTGGAAGGTATGGATTACTGGAGGATGGGAGAGACTGGAGGAGTGGAAGGTATGGATTAATGGAGGATGGGAGAGACTGGAGGAGTGGAAGGTATGGATTACTGGAGGATGGGAGAGACTGGAGGAGTGGAAGGTATGGATTAATGGAGGATGGGAGAGACTGGAGGAGTGGGAAGGTATGGATTACTGGAGGATGGGAGAGACTGGAGGAGTGGAAGGTATGGATTACTGGAGGATGGGAGAAACTGGAGGAGTGGAAGGTATGGATTACTGGAGGATGGGAGAGACTGGAGGAGTGGAAGGTATGGATTACTGGAGGATGGGAGAGACTGGAGGAGTGGAAGGTAGGGATTACTGGAGGATGGGAGAGACTGGAGGAGTGGAAGGTATGGATTACTGGAGGATGGGAGAGACTGGAGGAGTGGAAGGTATGGATTACTGGAGGATGGGAGAGACAGGAGGGAGGGAAGGTATGGATTACTGGAGGATGGGAGAGACTGGAGGAGTGGAAGGTAGGGATTACTGGAGGATGGGAGAGACTGGAGGAGTGGAAGGTATGGATTACTGGAGGATGGGAGAGACTGGAGGAGTGGAAGGTATGGATTACTGGAGGATGGGAGAGACTGGAGGAGTGGAAGGTATGGATTACTGGAGGATGGGAGAGACTGGAGGAGTGGAAGGTATGGATTACTGGAGGATGGGAGAGACTGGAGGAGGGGAAGGTATGGATTACTGGAGGAGGGATGGGAGAGACAGAATTGGAGGAGAGACTGGAAGGGAAGGGATTACTGGAGGATGGGAGAGACTGGAGGAGGAAGGTATGGATTACTGGAGGATGGGAGAGACTGGAGGAGTGGAAGGTATGGATTACTGGAGGATGGGAGAGACTGGAGGAGTGGAAGGTATGGATTACTGGAGGATGGGAGAGACTGGAGGAGTGGAAGGTATGGATTACTGGAGGATGGGAGAGACTGGAGGAGTGGAAGGTATGGATTACTGGAGGATGGGAGAGACTGGAGGAGTGGAAGGTATGGATTACTGGAGGATGGGAGAGACTGGAGGAGTGGAAGGTATGGATTACTGGAGGATGGGAGAGACTGGAGGAGTGGAAGGTAGGGATTACTGGAGGATGGGAGAGACTGGAGGAGTGGAAGGTATGGATTACTGGAGGATGGGAGAGACTGGAGGAGTGGAAGGTATGGATTAATGGAGGATGGGAGAGACTGGAGGAGTGGAAGGTATGGATTACTGGAGGATGGGAGAGACTGGAGGAGTGGAAGGTATGGATTAATGGAGGATGGGAGAGACTGGAGGAGTGGAAGGTATGGATTACTGGAGGATGGGAGAGACTGGAGGAGTGGAAGGTATGGATTAATGGAGGATGGGAGAGACTGGAGGAGTGGAAGGTATGGATTACTGGAGGATGGGAGAGACTGGAGGAGTGGAAGGTATGGATTACTGGAGGATGGGAGAGACTGGAGGAGTGGAAGGTATGGATTACTGGAGGATGGGAGAGACTGGAGGAGTGGAAGGTATGGATTACTGGAGGATGGGAGAGACTGGAGGAGTGGAAGGTAGGGATTACTGGAGGATGGGAGAGACTGAGGAGTGGAAGGTATGGATTACTGGAGGATGGGAGAGACTGGAGGAGTGGAAGGTATGGATTACTGAGGATGGGAGAGACAGGAGAGTGGAAGGTATGGATTACTGGAGGATGGGAGAGACTGAGGAGTGGAAGGTAGGGATTACTGGAGGATGGGAGAGACTGGAGGAGTGGAAGGTATGGATTACTGGAGGATGGGAGAGACTGGAGGTGGAAGGTATGGATTACTGGAGGATGGGAGAGACTGGGAGGAGTGGAAGGTATGGATTACTGGAGGATGGGAGAGACAGGAGGAGTGGAAGGTATGGATTACTGGAGGATGGAGAGACTGAGGAGTGGAAGGTAGGGATTACTGGAGGATGGGAGAGACTGGAGGAGTGGAAGGTATGGATTACTGGAGGATGGGAGAGACTGGAGGAGTGGAAGGTATGGATTACTGGAGGATGGGAGAGACTGGAGGAGTGGAAGGTATGGATTACTGGAGGATGGGAGAGAGACTGGAGGAGTGGAAGGTATGGATTACTGGAGGATGGGAGAGACTGGAGGAGGGGAGAGGTATGGATTACTGGAGGATGGGAGAGACTGGAGGAGTGGAAGGTATGGATTACTGGAGGATGGGAGAGACTGGAGGAGTGGAAGGTATGGATTACTGGAGGATGGGAGAGACTGGAGGAGTGGAAGGTATGGATTACTGGAGGATGGGAGAGACTGGAGGATGTGGAAGGTATGGATTACTGGAGGATGGGAGAGACTGGAGGAGTGGAAGGTAGGGATTACTGAGGATGGGAGAGACTGGAGGAGTGGAAGGTATGGATTACTGGAGGATGGGAGAGACTGGAGGAGTGGAAGGTATGGATTACTGGAGGATGGGAGAGACAGGAGGAGTGGAAGGTAGGGATTACTGGAGGATGGGAGAGACTGGAGGAGTGGAAGGTATGGATTACTGGAGGATGGGAGAGACTGGAGGAGTGGAAGGTATGGATTACTGGAGGATGGGAGAGACAGGGAGGGAGGTGGAAGGTATGGATTACTGGAGGATGGGAGAGACTGGAGGAGTGGAAGGTATGGATTAATGGAGGATGGGAGAGACTGGAGGAGTGGAAGGTATGGATTACTGGAGGATGGGAGAGACTGGAGGAGTGGAAGGTATGGATTAATGGAGGATGGGAGAGACTGGAGGAGTGGAAGGTATGGATTACTGGAGGATGGGAGAGACTGGAGGAGTGGAAGGTATGGATTACTGGAGGATGGGAGAGACTGGAGGAGTGGAAGGTATGGATTACTGGAGGATGGGAGAGACTGGAGGAGTGGAAGGTATGGATTACTGGAGGATGGGAGAGACTGGAGGAGTGGAAGGTAGGGATTACTGGAGGATGGGAGAGACTGGAGGAGTGGAAGGTATGGATTACTGGAGGATGGGAGAGACTGGAGGAGTGGAAGGTATGGATTACTGGAGGATGGGAGAGACTGGAGGAGTGGAAGGTAGGGATTAATGGAGGATGGGAGAGACTGGAGGAGTGGAAGGTATGGATTACTGGAGGATGGGAGAGACTGGAGGAGTGGAAGGTATGGATTACTGGAGGATGGGAGAGACTGGAGGAGTGGAAGGTATGGATTAATGGAGGATGGGAGAGACTGGAGGAGTGGAAGGTATGGGATTACTGGAGGATGGGAGAGACAGGAGGAGTGGAAGGTATGGATTACTGGAGGATGGGAGAGACTGGAGGAGTGGAAGGTATGGATTACTGAGGATGGGAGAGACTGGAGGAGTGGAAGGTAGGATTACTGGAGGATGGGAGAGACTGGAGGAGTGGAAGGTATGGATTACTGGAGGATGGGAGAGACTGGAGGAGTGGAAGGTATGGATTACTGGAGGATGGGAGAGACTGGAGGAGTGGAAGGTATGGATTACTGGAGGATGGGAGAGACTGGAGGAGTGGAAGGTATGGATTACTGGAGGATGGGAGAGACTGGAGGAGTGGAAGGTATGGATTACTGGAGGATGGGAGAGACTGGAGGAGTGGAAGGTATGGATTACTGGAGGATGGGAGAGACTGGAGGAGTGGAAGGTATGGATTACTGGAGGATGGGAGAGACTGGAGGAGTGGAAGGTATGGATTACTGGAGGATGGGAGAGACAGGAGGAGTGGAAGGTATGGATTACTGGAGGATGGGAGAGACTGGAGGAGTGGAAGGTATGGATTACTGGAGGATGGAGAGACTGGAGGAGTGGAAGGTATGGATTACTGGAGGATGGGAGCTGGAGAGTGGAAGGTATGGATTACTGGAGGATGGGAGAGAGACTGGAGAGTGGAAGGTATGGATTACTGGAGGATGGGAGAGACTGGAGGAGTGGAAGGTATGGATTACTGGAGGATGGGAGAGACAGGAGGAGTGGAAGGTATGGATTACTGGAGGATGGGAGAGACTGGAGGAGTGGAAGGTATGGATTACTGGAGGATGGGAGAGACTGGAG
The DNA here is from genome assembly GCF_036934945.1 of Oncorhynchus masou masou. Lineage (NCBI taxonomy): Eukaryota > Metazoa > Chordata > Actinopteri > Salmoniformes > Salmonidae > Oncorhynchus > Oncorhynchus masou. Next base: position 804,226 of record NC_088224.1, read on the forward strand.
GAGTGGAAGGGGATTACTGGAGGATGGGAGAGACTGGAGGAGTGGAAGGTATGGATTACTGGAGGATGGGAGAGACTGGAGGAGTGGAAGGTATGGATTACTGGAGGATGGGAGAGACTGGAGGAGGAAGGTATGGATTACTGGAGGATGGGAGAGACTGGAGGAGTGGAAGGTATGGATTACTGGAGGATGGGAGAGACAGGAGGAGTGGAAGGTATGGATTACTGGAGGATGGGAGAGACTGGAGGAGTGGAAGGTATGGATTACTGGAGGATGGGAGAGACTGGAGGAGTGGAAGGTATGGATTACTGGAGGATGGGAGAGACTGGAGACAGTGGAAGGTATGGATTACTGGAGGATGGGAGATTACAGGAGGAGTGGAAGGTATGGATTACTGGAGGATGGGAGAGACTGGAGGAGTGGAAGGTATGGATTACTGGAGGATGGGAGAGACAGGAGGAGGGAAGGTATGGATTACTGGAGGATGGGAGAGACTGGAGGAGTGGAAGGTATGGATTACTGGAGGATGGGAGAGACTGGAGGAGTGGAAGGTATGGATTACTGGAGGATGGGAGAGAGACTGGAGGAGTGGAAGGTATGGATTACTGGAGGATGGGAGAGACTGGAGGAGTGGAAGATAGGGATTACTGGAGGATGGGAGAGACTGGAGGAGTGGAAGGTATGGATTACTGGAGGATGGGAGAGACTGGAGGAGTGGAAGGTATGGATTACTGGAGGATGGGAGAGACTGGAGGAGTGGAAGGTATGGATTACTGGAGGATGGGAGAGACTGGAGGAGTGGAAGGTATGGATTACTGGAGGATGGGAGAGACTGAAGGAGTGGAAGGTATGGATTACTGGAGGATGGGAGAGACTGGAGGAGTGGAAGGTATGGATTACTGGAGGATGGGAGAGACAGGAGTAGTGGAAGGTATGGATTACTGGAGGATGGGAGAGACAGAATGGAGGAGAGAGAGACAGAATGGAGGATGGGAGAGAAAGGAGGAGAGAGAGACAGAATGGAGGAGAGAGAGACAGAATGGAGGAGAGAGAGACAGAATGGAGGAGAGAGAGACAGAATGGAGGATGGGAGAGAAAGGAGGAGAGAGAGACTGAATGGAGGAGAGAGAGACAGAATGGAGGAGAGAGAGACAGAATGGAGGAGAGAGAGAGAAAGGAGGAGAGAGAGACAGAATGGAGGAGAGAGAGACAGAATGGAGGATGGGAGAGAAAGGAGGAGAGAGAGACAGAATGGAGGTGAGAGAGACTGAATGGAGGATGTGAGAGAAAGGAGGTGAGAGAGACTGAATGGAGGATGGGAGAGAAAGGAGGAGAGAGAGACAGAATGGAGGATGGGAGAGAAAGGAGGAGAGAGAGACAGAATGGAGGAGAGAGAGACAGAATGGAGGAGAGAGAGACAGAATGGAGGAGAAAGAGACAGAATGGAGGAGAAAGAGACAGAATGGAGGAGAGAGAGACAGAATGGAGGAGAGAGAGAGAAAGGAGGAGAGAGACAGAATGGAGGATGGGAGAGAAAGGAGGAGAGAGAGACAGAATGGAGGAGAGAGAGACAGAATGGAGGTGAGAGAGAGAAAAGGAGGAGAGAGAGACAGAATGGAGGAGAGAGAGACTGAATGGAGGAGAGACAGAATGGAGGATGGGAGAGAGAAAGGAGGAGAGAGA